>NC_137618.1:37757185-37789685 GCF_963280865.1 Gymnoscopelus braueri
TTTGGGGGTCCTTGACATGAAAATGTTTGAGAACCAAATGATATAGATAATAGAAACAAACGTTTTTTCAGAAAACTGAAGACATTTGTAGAATCAGCCTCAGGTCTTAATGGGTTAACAGAGGGTAGACCTGTGTTTGACCCTTCAAAGTGAAGTGTATGAGAAAACAGGGACAGACTCTGTGTGTGTGTGGGCGGGGGCAGTGGGGGGGTATGAGAGAGGTTACGGTAACAGATGAATATCTCTGACTCAGATAGTGGTTCTCAAACTTTTTTCATGTCAAGGACCCCCAAAATGATTTGTATTTGTTCTCGGACCCCCCCCCCCCCCCCCCATCTCAAAAATATTTTGTTCCAGGGACCCCCAGAAGCAAAGATTTTAGTTAAGGAATGCGTATATATTCAAAGATTTGCACACATGTTCACGATTTCTATTCAAAAATAGCCAAAGAAATCTAAATTTATACCGTAAAAACGTCAGTGTTCATTTAACTCAGAGAATGTACAGATGGAACCAAATGGACCCTTATGGGTCCATTTGGGTCCATTCTCTGAGTTACAGACCGACCGGTAGGGGTCCACTTAGACCCCTGATGGTCCCTAGACCCGACGTTGAGAACCAGTGCAATTGTTAAAAGGCCAAAATGTAGAGAAGGTTTCCACTGACTGCCTCCATGGTTGTGGGAGTGCTCAGCTACAGTCAATACAACAACACTCGAAAATGGGGGCGCCCGATGGCCTAGCGGTCCGGGCTCTGAAGCCCGATCCCGACGACCTTCGCTGAGTGTCACTCCCAGTATCTCTCTCCTCCCTGTTTCCTGTCACTCTTCACTGTGTCAATAAAGGCAGAAAAGACCCAAAATATCTTTTAAAAAATAGATACAATTATTTTGTTACATCTGGCCAAAATGCCACCTAATAATTAGATTCTTAATATCTCTGAATGACAGTGAACAGAGATGTATCCCTATTAGAGGTGCAACAGTTAACTCTTTAAGACCGGAAACGCATCTGTGTGTCATTTTAAGATATCTTTGGTTATATAAAAATAGCAGGTATACAAGCTCCCGCGCTATGAGCTTGTAGATCTGCTATTTTTGGAAAAAAAAAGAAAAATTTGTGCAAATCTTTCAATATATATATTTTTTTAAGCGTTAGGATTTAGGGGAAAAAAAGTTTTAATCGGCCTCAGGTCTTAATGGGTTAATCGAACTAATCAATTTAATCAAATATAGTATATATATATTTTTTTATTATTATTTTGGGAGGGGGGATTTCAAACAGATTTTTTTCTCTGAATTTGAACAGGAAAGGGGGGCAGAGATGGCAGCTCCACCACCCACAAACGGGTGTGTGTGTATTTACCGCCCTGTATGAATCCACACTGTTTGTCTATAACCACATTGGTTGTTGTTAATTAACAACACCATTATCGGAAACGTCAGACAGCTAAAGCGGAGCTGGGGCCTTCCAAGATAAGCAGATTCAAAGTTTATGACCAAAGAAGGCCATTTCAAAGTGTTCCTTTCCTTCCCATCAGAACTCATTAAAAAAGTCCCTCCTTCAAGCCTCGTCCCCCTACAGAGAACTAAATTAGACGCCGACGTCGTGTGCTCGCTCAGCGGAACCTGGGTGATGAGTGATATCACCTGGCATGAAAACAAGCACCTGTCGGCCTCATTTTCTACTTTCCATTTCCCCACTGGAAGCTCTCCTGATGAGAACATGACATGAATCTTAAGACCCCCCCCCCCCAACAACATACCATAAATGTCTAAATTGACGTTGGAGAACACAGAAGGCCCAAGAAGGACTAAAAAGGACATCTGTGATGTGCTTGTGCTAAAAGCCATTGTGTGAAGGACCACCTCACCCATTTTCAGCCTCATCTTCATATAATAATTGGTCCTCACTATACGATCATTATAAGATGGCACCATTTCCGTCTACTCACTCTGCATCTAATAATCTGGGCTGTTCAGAAACATGCGTGATGCGTCTACCATTATCAACATTATCAATGGGAGATTCCAAAGTAAACTAATAGAAACTACTGCCTTTCTCTTACTGAGAGGTTAGCACACTGAAATAGAAGCCATTGTTCTTGCATCAAAACAAAAAAAGAAGTTTGAAATCTTGTTTGAAATCACTAAAATGTGCATACTGATTATGTCACTGGTAGCCAGGTTTCTGAAGAACTGTACACAACCCTCCTCTGAGACACAGAGTGAGTAGACAGAAATGGTGCCATCCTTATAATGTGCATTAGTGAGATTACCAAGTATATGACGAAAAGGTTGAAAATGGGTGAAGTGGTCCTTTAAAAAGACCACTTTGGTAGAGGTTTGGGTTGTGTAGTTACCTTGCCATGATGTAACTCTAAAAGGTGGACAAGGAATCAAAAACAATTGCTCCATTTAGAAATTGAGAATTCAATGCTCCGCATTGACTTTACTGCACATTGTACGCTGAAACAGCTCTAAAAGTCACTCTTTTTAGCACATAAACGAACGCAAACAAAGTTGATTCAGACAATATAGAACATCACCAAACCCAGTACTGTTTTGTTTTTTTATAAAAAATGTTAACTTCCTGTTGATTTTACTATTTTTATCAAGAAGAAAACCTGCGGATCCGGAACCGGATCCTCAAATAGTAAAATCAGCAGGAAGTTGACATTTTTATAAAAATAAATAAACAGTACTGGGTTTGGTGATGTTCTACCTAGTCAATGAGGAGCATATTTAGAATTTTCAATTTCTAATCAATGGAGCAATTCTTTTTTATTTCTTGTCCACCTTTGGAGTTACACCATGCCAAGGTAACTACACAACCCAAACCTCTACCAAAGTGGTCTTGCCACTTTAGGGGTTCCCAAAGTTGGGGTCGCAAATTTATTTTTGGGTAAAAAATAAAATAAAAAATAAAAAAATCCAATTTTAAATTCAACAGAATGGATGAAATTCATAAAAATGATTACAAATAGTACATTTTACCATTTTAATAAATTACAAATGCGCACCGAACGTGCAAGTTTATGTGCATAAATGACCTCCAGGTTTAGGTGGGGTTGCGAGTCAATTTCCGCATTCTTTTGGGGTCGCGGGCTGAAAAGTTTGGGAACCCATGCTTTAAAGGAGCTAGTAGTTCACCCAAAAAATTACTTAAAGGGATATTTCACTTTCAAAAAAACTTTTGGTCATTTTGTTTACTCAGGCCTTTGTGAGCCACCCAGACAGTTTTTAAGTTGCTCGATTCAGTATTTAGACATTTGATATTCATTTTATCAGACACGCCCCCTTCCTATACAAACCCATTGTAACTTCAAACTCCATTTTAACCATGTTAGATTCATCAAAATCACCCGTCCTTGGTTCTGGTGACTCATACCGCCCCCCTACTACGTGAGGGGGCCGTGTTTTTTCAATTACTTTTTTCATTTATTTTAAAAAAAAATTTTTGAAAATTGAAAAAAAAATACAATAAAAAAATAAAATAAAATAAATGAAAAAAATAATCGGAAAAACACGGCCCCCTCACGCATTAGACGGGTGTTTTCGACGAATCTAACATGGTTAAAATGGAGTTTGAAGTTACAATGGGTTTGTATAGGAAGGGGGCGTGTCTGATAAAATGAATATCAAATATATAAATACTGAATCGAGCAACTTAAAAACTGTCTGGGGGGCTCACAAAGGCCTGAGTAGATGATAAAATGACCAAAAGTTTTTTTGAAAGTGAAATATCCCTTTAAGCCCCCTTTCCACTGCAGCTTAAGCACCACACCACACCACACAACACCACACCACACCACATCAAAATATCTACCGTTTCCATTACACAAAAGTACCCCCTCTCAAATCCACAGGTATGAGTAGCAGACTCCGGTCATTGACACTCATTTGTAATGTAAACATAGGTGGAGGTCATTGCTTTTTGTCTAACAATGTAATGTAGGTGAGTGGCCAACTGTCCTGTATACAAATGCAAATCACCTGTGCACGTGTGGGTGAACCATTTGGTTCGGTATGAACCAAATGGATCCTTATAACTGTGATTATAATACAATATAAATTATAATGTATTACAACTATGCTAAGTATAATACACTATAATGGATTATAACTGATTATAATACAATATAAATTATTATAATTTATTACAACTACGATAATTATAACACTATAATAGATTATAACTGTGATTATAATACACTATACATTATTATAATGTTTTACAACTATGATAATTATAACACACTAGAATAGATTTTAACTGTGATTATAATAATCTATAGTATTATAATAATGTTTTACAACTATATCCTGTTCTAAATAAAAAGTTGGTGAGTGATCAGTCATTATGAAGTGTTTGGACCCGTTCGGCCTAGCTCAGACCTACCCAGGACTGGGTACTTTTTAGGCACCAGTTTAGTACCACTTACACACCATTCTACCCACTTCATTGTAGTGGAACCGAGGCACAAGTGGGCGGTGTGGTGTGGGGTAGGGTGAGGCCATGCATATGGAAAGCCGCCTTTATTTCCTATCAATTACACATCCCATGAAACCTTGAATTCAAGGAGATTTATTAGTTTTTGTGACATTCCTGCCAATAATTTGATGACCGGGTCATCAGTCAATAGGAGACTCAGTATAGGAACCTCCTACAGGAGACTCCACCGGCCATCAAATTATTGGCTTCGGAATGCGACAAAAACCGAAAGAAATCTCCATGAATTCAATCAAGGCTTCATGGGGTGTGTAATTGATATAAAATAAGTATTTTTAGTTTTTTACTACTCCTACTCTCTCTGCTACTCCTTTAAGACCTGGAACGCATCTGTGTCATTTTTAGATTTGAGCTAAAAAGCATTATTTTACCATTTTGGCTTTTTTACAGAGTGCCGCGCTATGAGCTTGTAGATCTGCTTTTTTTGAAAAATCATGAAAATCAATGTGTGCAAATCTTTGAATATATATTGTTTTAAAGCAAATATTTTTAACTCAAATGTTTACTTTTGGGGGTCCCTGGAACAACATATTTTGAGATGGGGGTCGCCAGCCAAATACATATAATTTTGGGGGTCCTTGACATGAAAAAGTTTGAGAACCACCGATATAGAAACATACGTTTTTCAGAAAACTGTTGGGATTTAGAAGACATTTGTAGAATCGGCTTCAGGTCTTAAAGGGTTAAGGCGAGTAAATATCTATGGTGAGGAAATGGCGTGTTCAGAGTCCGTCGGACCGTCAACTGGGTTTGAGTGATTGATTGATTGATTGAATATTTTATTAGGCAAAAAATTTAAAACACCACAGTTACATTTAAAATACTTTGTCTAACAGGTCCGTTCATAAAAGTCCTTGCAGACTTGTTTCCAATGAGGGCCTTGGTATTCAATTCATAGGCATATATAGTGGCACCACAGTTCAAATATCATTACAAAATAAACAGTAAAAAAAAAATAACACTATGTACAACAAAAAAATAAAAAAGAGGGGGAAAAAAATATGTACAAGAACAGGGGGGGGGGGTCTGCTGTCTAACGGGAAAATGGTACTACCTCCTCCTTTGGCCTCCTTTGGCCTCCTTTTAAATGAGCCCAGCGAACTGCATTTTTTGAGGGATGGAGTTAGCCTATTCCAATCCTGGGTGGCAGTGCTGTAGAAGGAGAATTTGCCCATGTTTGATTTATGGGTGGGTGGTACCAAATTGTTGTTAACGCTCCCTCTGGTATTGTGACTGTGGGTGTCGCTAACCTTTTGGAGGTATTTACTCAGATATGCGGGAATAGGGGGCATATCGGGCAAATTTGCATTTACAATTTTGAAGGCCAGTCCCATTTTTAGTTGTTTGGGTGGCTAGGAGTAGCATGTGTGTGTGATTGCGTGCACGTGGGTGTCCTAACTCCTATACGTTTGTGTGTGGGGTCCAATTCTTCTGACTGTCTGTGGATGAGGCCGAGGTGATGACGAGATAACTGACTCAAGATGCCTCTCAGTCAGTATGTGACTCCCAGGGCAAGGCCCATGCAGCGATGACGATGCGTGTGTGTGAAGGAGGCTAATTAAAAAAGGACCAGATCTAGGTCGACGGGGTGACACTTCTCTGCTTACGCAGGCCACGGGCACCAGGAGCGAAGAGGGGGGGGCGGAGGGGGGAGGTGAAGGGAAAGATGAGGAGAAGAGGACATAGGGGGCAGACAGACAGCTTTATTTATTCAAGTGAGACAGGAAATCCAAACGCTGTGGCCCCCTTTGGAATGATTAAAATGACACCATCTGAACAGGATTTCCAAGAAAATCTCTCGCTCTCTCAAGCAGAGAGACATTTATTGCGCCGGTAAGCCTTGAACAAATATAGAGGGAAAACAGCCAAAGTAGAGGTAACTACCCAGCTCCAAATGGTGGCTAATGGTGCTTCCCTTCGAAAGAAGTATGCCGAAATGCAGCTGATTAAATATCTTCCCATTAGGCACTGATGAATGATTGCAGGGGGAAAAAGGTATTTTTCTTCTTAGTACATATATGGCATGAATAGTTCTCCGAACTGTACAGACAGGCTACTGGGAATGCCATCGATTGCCAGCATCAAGCCGACATGGCTGACAGCTATGATTTGATGAAATACTTCATAGCTGAATCGCATGTGAGCCTTCGGTGACAGACATTGAAAAATAGAAATAGTAAGAGAAAAGATGGTGCTGAATTTACTCCTCAAACTGTCACAAATGACAAGCCCCATTCAGAGGCAACATCCACAACATTGTTGACGTTGTAAACAGGAGACTACCTTCAACAAAGCGTCAGTACGGGCTACTCTGAGGGATGGGCAATATTATCGATATCACGATATATCGCGATATTTTATTTCGCGATACTGTATCGCGATACTGTATACTGTATCGCGATAAAAAAATTAAATAATTTTTTTTTTTTTTTTTTTTTTTGCTTTTTCAGATACAGGCTTTATGAAAAACATTCAAAGAACCTATCACAGATCTGCAGCTACTCAATATGTAGTGTATATATAAACAATATGTAGTTGTGATATATGTATATATCGCAATATATCGCAATATATCGCAATATATCACAATGTATCGCAATATATCGCAATATATCGCAATATATCCCAATATCGTGATACGACCCAAGTATCGTGATGCGTATCGCAATATAATCGTATCGTGACCCAAGTATCGTGATACGTATCGTATCGTGAGATTGTTGCCAATACCCATCCCTAGCTACTCACATTTTAAGCATGTACGCAATAGCGCGGAATTATACAACACACAGCATTCAGATGAAGGAGATGACACTGTGCTATGGAATTAGATAGACCTAGCTTATAACGTATTCATAAGTAATGCTTATGGCAGTGGTAGGCAACAGGTGGCCCGTGGGCCAGAACTAGCCCTGCCAGCGATACAATCTGGCCCGGCAAATTATATTTTGTAAATAATTTAGAATATCTGACTGACAGGTAGGATGTGGACAGCAAAGGCTTTTCATTGATGAAACCAGGTAGAATGAATGCAAAGTTATTTACATTTTACATCTTTTTGATGAAAAACATCTCTTACATGAAAAGAAAACAACCAAAACGGTGTTTCAACGCCTTAAACAATACATTGTTTCTCTCAGTTCTAAGAGACCTTGAAACATTAAAGAGCTTTTCTTCGAGTATGAATGTTTTTTGATTTGACTAAATATCCTACAAGTGCCACATTCAAGGATGGGACCAGCACAAAGTGATTACACAAGCCTTTCTGTATGCACCTGGCTGTAATATTTGATTCCACATGCATTTCTGAGTAGTACTTTTACAGCAATATAGTTATTATTGTCTCCGCCAGGCCGAAAGGCATGGCGAGAGAGTATGTTTTGCCCCCTGTCCGTCCGTCCGTGTGTCCGTCCGTGTGTGTGTGTGTGTCCGTCCGTGTGTCCGTCATTCTGTCATTTTGTGTACAGCTAATCTCCGGCACCGTTGGCTTGATCGCAACGAAACTGTGCACACACACTCCCTGGATGACAGAGCAGAACCTCTGCCCCAAATTTTTCAAATTAGCCTTTTATAGCGCCACCAGGAGGCCGCTTTTTGCAAAACACACTTCTTGACAGTACTCCTACAGATTTTATCCAAACATCACGCAACTCAGTACACAGTATCTCTATAGTCATGTGATCAACACGGATCTGTCCAATTTTCCATATTTCATCCTGATTGGCTAAGGTTGGCTTCCAAAGTTTGCAGGATTGCTCCGTTTTCAACAAAATGCCTCAAATCATGAACGCAGCTTGCGATTTCCGTGAGATTTCACACACACATTCCCACTAGGCCGAGGAAGAAATGCCACTTGAAAATGTTCAAATCAGCCTCATGGTGGCGCTATAAATGGACGATTTATGTTTTTACCTATAACTGCACCGATCTGCATGAAACTTTGCACGCACACTCCCTAGAGGCCAAGGAAAAACAACTGACCTGCATTTTTCACATTTGCCTTTCATAGCGCCACCAGGAGGCCGACTTATGTAAAACACATTCTTTGATATTAAGCCTTCAGAATTTATCCAAATTTCACGCACATCGGTACACTTGATCTCTATAGTCATGTGATCACGATGATGTGATCACGATGGATCTTTTAAAATTTTCATATTCCATCCTGATTGGCTAACATTGACATCTAAAGTTTGCAGGAGTGGCCCGTTTTGAACAAAATGCCACAAATCATGAATGCAGCGTCCGATTGCGACACTTTGCACGCACATTCGCACTACATTGA
Organism: Gymnoscopelus braueri; assembly: GCF_963280865.1. NCBI lineage: Eukaryota > Metazoa > Chordata > Actinopteri > Myctophiformes > Myctophidae > Gymnoscopelus > Gymnoscopelus braueri. The sequence goes on from NC_137618.1 coordinate 37,765,982, forward strand.
AGAACAAATGCCACCCTTTTAACATTGCCCTATTATAGCGCCACCATGAGGCCAATTTTGCAACACTTTTCTTTTTTATATTACTCCTACAAATTCAAACATCATGCAAATCGGTACACATATAGTCAAGTGATCAAGATGGTTCCATCCAATTTTTCATATTCCATCCTGATTGGCTAATTCCGAACATTGCTGCCCCACAATAACCTACCTGACCTGGCGGAGACCTGTGCTCCGAGGAGCACTTTTTCTAGTTGTATAATGAGATAGTTTGTTGCACGATCCAGGTCCATAGTCATTGATGGTGTTCTGGCCAACCGTCTAATGGCTTAGGGGGGAAAAAGGAGGGGAAAAAACAATTGGCCTGAGGCCAAACTTACTTGCTGACCCCTGGCTTATGGAATGGTGTTCAGATTTGCACAGACCTATACCTGTATGTCTGTCATTACAGGACTAATGCATAGTCCAGTATGCACAAGTAGTCCCACTACTTGTTTCCAGGGGCCAGCTCAGCCTTGATTGGCTACATAGCCTTAAGTTACTTGTACACAGAAGAACGATAGAGACGGGATAGGAGGCGAAAGCCATGGTGGGATGTGACTGTCACAGCAGCACACAAACATATACTCATATGAGCACGGCACGCACACATACGTTGATATTACTACACTTGTGAGGACAGCAACATTTTAGGATGTACAGGGCAAGCCCAGTTGTGCCCTTATAGATAAGCTACTTTCAGAACAATATATATCTATATACACCCCCCCCCCCCCACACACACACACACACACACACACACACAGCTGTGCTAATCTTTAACAGCTAAATGTGTACCTGTACAAGGCACACTTATAGTGAGAGATGGGGAACGCAGAGCAGAGAGAGTTTCGCCTCGGTATACTATTTGTCTACTGCAGCTTGTACTGTATTATAGTCTCTACTAGACTAGCTGTAATGTGAAGGGGTTTTAAATCAGTAGTCTGCTCTAGTCATACAGTACCTGCAATAATAGGCTGCTGTCCAACCCACACTTTTAACACTGGGCCATAAAACCTCAGAGTAATATCACATCATAATTTTGAGAACTCAGGCTGGGCAAAACCGCAATTAAGTCACACTGTCACGTCCTGAATGTTGTTGTGATCATCACACAGTCGTTGTACTTCATATTGCTTCACATGCTGGGGGGGGGGGGGGGGGGGGGGCGCAGAAGTGACCTTAATGCTGGAGGTCAAACTTAAGGAAAACAGCTTAAATGTCAATGGGCAAATATATAAAATGACAGGTATGACCTTAACGCAACTCGTTCTCGGAATTGTAATCTACTCCAAATACTTTAATCATCGACCATACTCAGACAGGACCATATACCGGTACAGTATATGGATACGTCACAATTCCACGGAGGGGCCATTTTCCAATTACTTTACGCAGTTCAGGAAGGTCAATAATACACTAAGGAAATCCATTAGGAGTTCCATGCACCTATAGCCTCTTTATTCCCTGTAAAGGTGGTGGGTGCTGTCACATTCCTGTAAAAAAAAAAAAAAAAAACATGTCGCTTACCAAGCAGCGGGTGCCCGGCTCCTGCCCACTAGCCCTCGCCCTCCATCTGCTGTGACAAATCTGCTTAATAAATGCCATCCAGGTTTACAGTTTGAGGGGGACCCAAAATGAAGCAGCATCATTCACTCCAGTGATTCTCAAGCCCTCACCTTGATTTCCCTCGGATTAATACAATCCCACAACGGCCTGGACCGCTGGCGTAGCTAGCGGTCCTAGGCACCTAGGCTCCAAACAAGTAGTCTGACAGCACGTTGCGGGTTCGAGTCCCGATTCCCGACGGCCTTTGCTGCATGTCGCTCGCCATCTCTCTCCCCGTTTCCTGTCAGACTACTATCGTATTAACCCATTGAGACCTGAAGCCGATTCTGCGTGTCTCCTAAATCTCAACAGTATTCTGAAAAACGTATGTTTCTATAATCAGTGGTGCTCAATCTTTTTCATGTCAAGGACCCCCAGAATGATATGTATTTGGCCGCGGACCCCCATCAAAATATCTTGTTCCAGGGACCCCCCAGAAGCAATGATTTGAGTCAAAAATGTTCGCTTTAAAAGTATTTATATTCAAAGATTTGCACACATTTTCACGATTTTTCAAAAATAGCAGATCTACAAGCTCGTAGCGCGGCACTCGGTGCCGCGCTATGAGCTTGTATATCTGCTATTTTTGAATAGCCCAAAGTGTAAAATAATGCTTTTTAGCTCAAATCTAAAAATGACACAGTTCCAGGTCTTAATGGGTTAATAAAGGCATAAAAGCCAAAAAGGGGAGATACGTGTGCTGGGTTAGTGAATCTGTCGGCCTCTGCACGTAGCCTAGCGTGAGTGTGTTTGGTGATTATTAAGGAAGCCATGTGGCTTCCAGTAACACACAGGTTTCCCCATTATTATCACCGATGGATCCGATAGGAGTGGAGTGGGTCGGGTCGGGTCAGCCCACCACAGGCACGTCTCTCTGTGGCACTACTGTGACTGCAAGACCTCCTCACTCGCTCCACTGAGCCACTGAGAAGGACTACTACCGACATGCTGAGAGAAAGCCCACTAAGAGGAGAAGAGTCGTGCGGAGGTGAAGGAAGGAGGGATACGGACAGGTGCATGCTCATGGAACTTTGCTGTGTGCGTGCGTGCAATGTGTGTGTGTGTGTGTGTGTGTGTGCGTGTGTACCGATCTGTGTGTATGTATGCACTGACGCGTCAAGTGTGTATAACAATAGAACGGAGTCCTCGATCCTAATTAGGGCAAAGAGTTGAGAAATCGCTCTGACAAGGCAGGCCAGCCGGAGGCACAGCCACTTCCAGAACAGGGTGTCATGCTTTATCACTCCGTCCCTGATGGAAACACCTACATACCCCACAGTGCTGCCGGTCGACCAGGCTCTGACGGCTCTCCGGTCCTCACGCACGACAAATATGCACAGTCTCAAAGTACACAGCGAGCCACCCACCCACAAAAAGCCAACACGTACTCACAAACACCTTCCAGTACTGGGAATCACAGCGTGAGTGTGCACACGTACGCACACACACAATCAATACCCAACCTTTGTTTGCATAAAGCAGACACACAACAGGATACGGAGCAGGATAAGGTGCACTAGATGTGACTTGAGGAAGGGAATCTTTACTACTGGTTCTGGAAAGTGTATTATGTCCCTGAGGCTACGCAAGAGACTATTGTTTTTCCACACAGTGCTTAATCTTCATGTGTGACTGTCATATGATATATAACAGCCTATATACAGTGAGCACCAAATTCCAAAGGGCACTTGTGTATCATGAATGCCACACCCCGTGTGTAAGGTACAGTTCAAATAACGTAGCCTACAGTACAACTTTAATATCCTTTAACAGGTTTTAACTTGTTGGGTTAAGCCAAGGCACTAAAATGCAAACAGGTGGATAACACATGAATGGGACCACGAAGGCTAGAGAACTTATATAAACAAATACAAACATATTCATTCAATATTCAATCAATCGATCGTTCGTTTCAATGCTTGCTCCATGGGTCTAGGTGTGATGACTCGTCCCAGGTTCAATCACTGGAGGGTGGCTGTGTTACCTACACCGGTGGTCCGGTAACCCCCAGGGGTCCCTGAGCGGGTTCCAGGGGGTCCCCAGATAAATGATGGCTAGTTAGGAAGCAAATGGACCGTTCCATTGCTGTAACTCTGAGATTGCACAAATGGAACGAAATGGACATGTCATTTGTACCCTCTAAAGAGTTACGGTGGTCCGTGGTCTAATGGAGCGGTTCTCTCACAATGGGGTCCGGGGACCCCCAGGGCCCTATGTACATCAGCTATTTTCAAAAAGTCTTGACATTCTTTGAAAACGTTTGAATACATATTGGCAATTTTTTTTTACACCACAGATCTTGGCACAAAACCTTTCCAGGTGGGGGTCCGCGGCCAAAAACACATTAATCTAGGGGTCCTTGACATGAAAAAGTTTGAGACACACTGACCTACACAGTATTATGCCTCAGATATTCGGGAGGAACCCCATGTCTCTCTTTATGCACACAGGCTGTAGTAGGCAACCATTTACTGTAGGTAGCAGACTGACTGTCGCTGAGTAGATGCAATCAAACAAACTTCGATCTCGAATAAAAGCAATAGAAGCACATTTGAGCCTCAAAACACTTGTTTAGAGGCTAAATTTGAGCACGAACTTCAGCCTTGTCCATCTAACAGCTAAGACTAGAGGGCTGTCTGTCAACTTTGCCTCCTCCTGCATGCATTCAAGTCTAGACGCGAATGAACAACAGCGACGGCAGGTTTGAGGTGTTTCCTGAACGCGACCAGCAGGCAGCCATCTAAAAATAACTGCGTTAACACTTCTTACAACATACAAATAATCGATCCGCTGCTGTACTTACCAACAACACCAGCAGCATATACATGTTTGCCTCTCTCATCCGTCTCCCGAAGCCGTTCCAAGAGGCCATGATGCCGTTGCGTTGCCACGTCTGGATACGCAGGCGCACTCGGGTTTTCCATGGATCCTTCCTGGAGCACGACGCAAGGCTTTTTAGGAAATGTAGTTTTTTATAAATGTTGGCACGAGTTTACCTACCCCGGTTGCACGCCACAGGTCAGTACAAATCAGTGCGGAATACAAAAGAAATACGCATTATGCATTACTCATTGTCTAGTGTCTACGTAATGCAGTAATATTATAGCCAAGGTGACTATTAGTAAATGTAAATTAATTAGCCTTGGCTTTACCCCAGCTTGTCAGCTCAATGCACCTCAATAGGTAGCCCTAGAATGCAGGCTGTGAATGTGATACTGATGTATAGGCTACATTTAATAATATTCCAGGAATACGTTAAATGTATGTAGCCTAATATCACAGCCATTCTAGGGCTACTCCGCCCATAGGTAGCCTTGATTCAACCCCAGGCTACTCCATATATAGGCTAATTAAAGGAATAGTTCACCCAAAAATTACTTATTTTTTTTATCAATTACACACCCCATGAAGCCTTGAATTCATGGAGATTTTCTTGTTTTTGACGCATTCCTGAGCCAAAACATTGATGACCGAGTGTATTTCCGGTAGGAGACCCGAAGAGACTCCTTTGTATCTCCTACCGGATACATTAGCATCTTTCCGCCGCCGCCGGTTTTAAAGGGCTTTAAACAGCCATAATTCCAGGTCCCAGCATGCTAAACGCACCAAACTTGGTAGGTGCTCTTAGACGGCCAATAGGGACAGGCTGTAATTGCTTAAGCCCCGCTCCCTCTGTGTTCCTATTGGCTGAGTTTTAAACAGCCATAACTCCAGTTCCCAGCATGCTAAACGCTCCAAACTTGGTAGGTGTTCATAGACGGCCATAGAGCGTCGCAGTTCCCGCCCACTTCCTGTTTTTTTTGGTGCCGGAAGAAAAAACTCAATGCATTTTTCCATTGACATTTCCAAAAATATTTATATCTATTAATTTAAGCCTCGAATCAAGCCATCATGACATGACATGAATCATGACCATAAACGTTTGATTCTGTGATTTTTTTTTTTGTTGAAAACGGCAAAACAAAGGGTATTTATTAAATATAGTATATCATATAATTAAATATAAAATAAAAAAAAATCACAGAAAAAAACGTTTTATGGTCATGATTCATGTCATCTCGTGATGGCTTGATTCGAGGCTTAAATTAATAGATATAAATATTTTTGGAAATGTCAATGGAAAAATGCATTGAGTTTTTTCTTCCGGCACCAAAAAAAACAGGAAGTGGGCGGGAACTGCGACGCTCTATGGGGACAGACTGTAATTGCTTAAGCTCCGCCCCTCTGTGTTCCTATTGGCTGGCCTTTAAACAGCCATAACTCCGGTTCCCAGCATGCTAAATGCCCCAAACTTGGTTGGTGCTCTTAGACGGCCAATATGGACAGGCTGTAATTGCTTAAGCCCTGCCCCCCCTGTGTTCCTAATTTCTGGGCCTCAAACAGCCATTACTCCAGTTCCCAGCATGCTAAAGGCCCCAAACTTGGTGGGTGTTCTTAGACGGCCAATAGAGATGGCCTGTAATTTGCAGATGCCCCGCCCCCTCTGTGTTTCTATTGGCTGGGGTTTAAACAGCCATAACTCCAGTTCCCAGTATGCTAAATGCTTCAAACTTGGTCAGTGGTCCCACAGACTTCCAATTTCATTAAAAATGACCACTTCCGGGTTTTCCTTCCTATTTCCGATTTGTCGGATTGCCTAGAAACTTCACCCACACACTCTCTGAGGGGTGTGGAGTTCAATGGTGCAACCCGGAAGTGGATCTGTTCACTTCCAGTTTTACCAGGAAGTGGCCGTAGACCCCTACCTCCCGAAGCTCCGTTCCGGTAGCAAATATAACACATCCGGTTTCTGAGCTAGCAAATATAAGGTTTCCGGTTGCCTTCAAAGTAAGAGCATCGCATTTAATGTTTTATGAAAGACATACATGCATTTCGAAAAAGACATTTATACAGTGGTGGAAAGTAACTAAGTACATGTAATCAATTACTGTACTATGCATTTTGAAAAATACACGTATACAGTGGTGGAAAGTAACTAAGTACTACTCCACTACATTTCAGAGGCAGATATTATACTAGTTACTTGTTACTTTGTATATTTTTGATTATAATTACAAGACCACTTCAGCCCTATTTAAACTTTGGAAATTTGAAAATAGCCGATCTACAAGCAAAAGATTTTTATATTTATACAAGACCACTTCAGCCCTATTTAAACTTTGGCAATTTGAAAATAGCCGATCTACAAGCAAATATTTGTATATTTAATTACATTTTGATACCAGTACTTTTACTTAATTACATTTAGAATTCAGGACTAAAGGTCAAACATGAACATCGCAAACTAAGCTGGATGAATGATGATGAGATTACAGCTCTGCGCCTACTGAAAGCTGACTGGGAAGATGAAGACACAGAAAGTGTAGTTGTAAAAGGATTCATTCAACTTATTAAAGTTAGTCCCCTTAAGGTTATATGTTTTAGTGAAGCAGGAGTGAGACTGTGGCACGATGTGATTAAGGACAGCGCTGCATCATGGGATGCCACTGGGGGAATCATTAAGAGTAAACTAACAAAGAAAAGGATTTTGTATTATGAGATTGTAGTAAGTTCATCCACTTCGTCCGCTTCAACTCCTGTAGCATTTATGATCAGTGAACAACACACCCAGACTGCTGTAGAGGAGCTCCTCACGGAATTGAGGTGCAAAGAGAAGGAGATATTTGGTGCCAACACAACACCCATGCAGATTAATAGTGATAGGTCCATAGTGCTTTTGAAAGCCAGTATGCATATCTTCAATGGAGATAGCATGAAAATGTACTTGTTACGCTGCTGGAGAATAGTGAATGGAAAGGCAGATAGCAAAGATTTGAATTTTTGTACCATAAGAGCATGTAAGAGTCATCTGATGAAACAGGCAAGTCACATTTGCAAACAACAGTACAATACTAGAGATTGTAGGTTTAAGTTGGCTATGTTCATCTTCAGCGCTTTAGTTAATGCCAAAACACTGAAACAAGCAGGTAATATAGTATCTGCTGCTTGTATTGTACTTGGTAGCAAAAGGAACTCCAGCGAGGTGGCAGCTAGTCTTGGCCGCATTGAGGATGAAACACAGAAGCTGCCAGGAATTGCAGGAATTATTGATAAAGAGCATGATCGACAAGACAATTCATATGACACTGCGGTTGATGATATATTTGACTTGACTGCTGATGTTTGTGAAGGTACATCTCCCTTCAAAGACTATTTTGAACAACTAAGGGCTACAGCCAATAATACAATTAAAACCAGCAATGACACAGGTGAAAATCAATACCATGGAGAAACTATTTTAAACAAACTGTTCTCAAACTTCCTCCCAACTATTCCAATATGGTCAGATCTACTCTCAGGTGATTTGCAGCGATTCTCTGGAGCCTATGCTGCACAAATAAACCATGGTAAGAAAAGCACAGCTATTAGTGAGGCCATGTTCAAAAACACAAAAGTGTTGCTTTTACGAAATGAGAAACACAGAATTGACGAATGTATACAGCGCATACGCTCACTATACAAGCAGTCAGCCATAGATTTCATTGCCAAAGTAGGCTACAGGATATCACAGGCATCACAGCGTCCACACCCACCACCTGTAGAAGAGTGGAACAAAAAGAGAACTCTGCCGCCACAGCTGAGACGCTCTTATCAAAATAAGCCACAAGCAAATTCAAAGATTTTCTTACAAAATGACAGCTCAGCAAGTGTGCCAGACAAAACAAAGGCACAAAACAGAGGCACAAATGAGGAAATATGCAATAGTATATGCAGGTTTGCAAATAATGAGAGTAATTGTTGGCTAAATGCAACCCTACAATCGATACTGCATCTGCAAGTAGTACAAGATAAATTGAAACAGTTGACACCTACTTATATGGTTGCGATGTCATCAATGCCAGGGAATTTAGCAGCTCTCATCCAAGCGTTTTTTCAAAATCCAGGGCACACATTTGATGCTAAAACAATCCATGGTGTCACTCAAGAATTAGTCAAGAGCATCCCAGCGTTGTCCTTGTCAATGCACAATGACCCACTAGATTTGATACACAAATTATTAATCTGGTTGCATGATTGTAGTGTCCAAACAACTGCTATGGCAAAACATACAGACATCTGTAAAAAATGTGCATCGAAAGTTGAAAGCATTTCATGCGCGCCTACTGTTTTTGCATTACCGCTGACACAGAAATGTGAGTCCCTCAATTCTCTTTTCGAACACACAATCATGGAAGGTGAAGGTCAACAGAGATGTACAGCATATGTGGTTCAGAAATGAAGAGACAAATATGTTGGATTGATGCTCCTGATGTCATTACTCTTTCTGTGTCCCGTGTTGATAATGGTGGGACGGTGCTCCACACGCCTGTAGTCCCATCTGATATAATCGAAATTCCCATTCGTGACAGCAGTAAAATTAAGTATAAGTTGGGCTCAATCATTTGTCATGTAGGCTCAGTGGCCAAAGCCGGACACTTCTGGGCACATTTGCTTTATGACAATGTTGTAATTAGAGCAGATGATACAAATATAAACATCCTTCAACCAGCAAATGCATTGCAATTGGCAAAACCACATGGGTACATTTATTTCTATGTGAAATGTAATGATGCATCACTTAATGCTGTTATCACAATAGAGGACAATTTGGAAGATATTGGCCATGGTGTGGATGTGTTTTTTTGCAATGAAAGACCAAATCACAATATGTGTGAAGCCATACCATTACCAATACTAACATTTCTAAAACAGACATCTGCTTTCCAAAAATGTCACACACGGCTTGCAGCAGCAGCAGCAGCAGCGCAGTCCCCAGCATTGTTTAAAAGAGCGCTTGAGAAACTTGCCAACACTCAGGTGGTGTCATTAGTGTCTCGGCAATTTTCTATGACAGACGTGTACCACATATTAAACAGCTTTGTGAATGACACACTTGGGGCTCCTTTCCTTGGAAATGACCTGCTTTGCCTTAAAAGTCTTGGTCGCTATATTTGTACTCAATGTGGTGACCAGGCCGTACCATCTAGAAAGAACATATCAGAACTCATAGTGCAGCCACTTGAAGTGTCACAAAAAGGCATCTTGGACACAGTTGCCAAAATATGTTCTGCTCAACTTGACCAATGTGAAACATGTAAGCAGGACTTAAGCTTATCAACCTATCAAGTAATTCACAGCCCACAGACTTTACTTCTCCTGCTAAGATCTGGTGCAGAAATTCCCAAAACGTTCACTCTCTCCTGTCTGTACCACCAAAATGATTATGCTGTGTCCAGCATTTGTGCATTTTTTGACAAGTCACCATATGTGTCATTGTACACGTGTAAAGACCAGCAATGGCATATCATGACAAAAGCATCCAATGACACAGCAGGCTATACCTTTGAGCTGATGCTAAAAATACTGACCACAGCTAGTTGCTTTGTCATACGAGAAAACTAATAGTGTGAAACTAATCAACTTTCAGCAGGTCGAACAAAAACATAAATGCACAGACAGATGCAAACACAAGCAGACAAGGGCTAGAAAAGGGAGATCCATTCCAACGGCAGCTGTGGAGAATAACGAGTGGCTGAGTGATAAGATGATCGATGAGTACCATAAGCTCTTGCTTTCGAGTGTTGAAAAAAAAAAAATGCAGTTATTTGTCCCAGCACTTTTGTAAGCCAACAGTTACAGAGTTTTTGGTGTGATGACATCAGTGTCCTCCCAGATGTACCACGAGCATCACGCAATTGGTGGAACTACGAGTTGGTGATATTGCCCGTCAACGCAAATAAGTCCCATTGGGGAGCCATCGCGGTAGATTTCACCAAAAAGACAGTGAATGGTGATGTTATAGTATTAGATGTTGTGATAATGGATTCACTACGTGTGCATGAGCAAGACCTGGTTAAGGCATTTTTTCCACTGCAAAGGTACTTAGCATTACAGTACTTTGCATTGTATGGTAGAGGTATGGGTATTACATTTAGATATGAGTGTTATCACAGTTGTCCCAATTTCATAGAACAAACTGACGGCAGCAGCTGTGGTATTTTCACTTGTTTGTTTTCCAAAGCTGTTCTGTTTGATGTGAGCCTCAACACTTTCAAAAGCCACCGTGAAAAGCGAGATTGTGTTATGCATGAGTTGTCAGGCAAAAAGATATTTATCTGAGTACAAAGTTAAAGCATGTACTGTGATTTACTGTATCTTGGACAAACTACCTAAAAGGCTCTGTTGTGTCTGTTGTAGGAGAACGTCACAAATGGAGGATGCGAGGGACCAGAACTGACATGTTCCCAAGACACCAGGAGGGAACGTCATTTTGGTCTTCATTTTGGTCTTCCTTTTTTTCCTTTAGGTTTTGATTTAATCAAATGTTTTCTTCTTTTTTTCTTTTGTCTTTGTGCTTACTGTGATCATCTAAAAACAAACATTAGAGCACAGGACTATGCAATGTTTGGACTGAGCTGGTTCTGCTTTATATACGTACATCTATCTATTGATCAATTTGTGTGTGTGTGTGTGTGTGTGTACAATGTTTGCACTTTAAGTTTGCTGTGTTGCACTTTTGAGTGATGTTTGCACTTCAGTATATTGCATGTTATACTTTTTTATACATTTGAGTGATGTTTGCACGTTGGTACATTGCATGTTGTACCCGTTTATTATACATTTGAGTGATCTTTGCACTTAGGTACGTTGCACGCAGTACCATTTTATACTTTTGAGTGTGGTTTGCACTTCCTAGAACTTCCACATTTTTACAGTTTTGCATGATGATTGTGTTTGAATAATGTTTGCTGTTATTAACACACACACATATAGTAAATTGATCAAATCTGTGACTACTAAACTACTAAAGTAGCCTCTCAGTCCACCTTAAGACAATTGGCAATGTTTAAAAACAAATATTGGAAAATGTATTTATATATATTCTGTTTTTGATAAATTGTACACTGTTTTATTAGTAAAGAGTAATTAAAAGGTCTTTTTTTAAACTTTCAAAGCCTGTCTGTATTCTTTTATGGTGTGGGGTTGTGTGGCCACTTGTATACACTATTGGGTTAGGGTATGGCCACTTGTATACACTATTGTCTGAAAAGGGCCCTTTTCTGACCCCTGACCTCACTGGACGGCCCGCCACTTTTTTTTACACCTTAGTGCCGCTTAGCGGAGAGTGTGGCTGTGTAGAGGGGGTCTCCCCGAACGCGTGCGTACCTCAGAAGTTCCGGCACTAAGCACCGTCTCCTGTCCAGTGTCCAATTTGTATAAGCTATGCACTGAAAAGGGCCCTTTTCTGACCCTTGACCTCACTGGACGGCCCGCCACTTTTTTTTACACCTTAGTGCCGCTTAGCGGAGAGTGTGGCTGTGTAGAGGGGGTCTCCCCGAACGCGTGCGTACCTCAGAAGTTCCGGCACTAAGCACCGTCTCCTGTCCAGTGTCCAATTTGTATAGGCTATGCACTGAAAAGGGCCCTTTTCTGACCCTTGACCTCACTGGACGGCCCGCCACTTTTTTTTACACCTTAGTGCCGCTTAGCGGAGAGTGTGGCTGTGTATGGGGGGTCTCCCCGAACGCGTGCGTACCTCAGAAGTTCCGGCACTAAGCACCGTCTCCTGTCCAGTGTCCAATTTGTATAGGCTATGCACTGAAAAGGGCCCTTTTCTGACCCTTGACCTCACTGGACGGCCCGCCACTTTTTTTTACACCTTAGTGCCGCTTAGCGGAGAGTGTGGCTGTGTAGAGGGGGTCTCCCCGAACGCGTGCGTACCTCAGAAGTTCCGGCACTAAGCACCGTCTCCTGTCCAGTGTCCAATTTGTATAGGCTATGCACTGAAAAGGGCCCTTTTCTGACCCTTGACCTCACTGGACGGCCCGCCACTTTTTTTTACACCTTAGTGCCGCTTAGCGGAGAGTGTGGCTGTGTAGAGGGGGTCTCCCCGAACGCGTGCGTACCTCAGAAGTTCCGGCACTAAGCACCGTCTCCTGTCCAGTGTCCAATTTGTATAGGCTATGCACTGAAAAGGGCCCTTTTCTGACCCTTGACCTCACTGGACGGCCCGCCACTTTTTTTTACACCTTAGTGCCGCTTAGCGGAGAGTGTGGCTGTGTAGAGGGGGTCTCCCCGAACGCGTGCGTACCTCAGAAGTTCCGGCACTAAGCACCGTCTCCTGTCCAGTGTCCAATTTGTATAGGCTATGCACTGAAAAGGGCCCTTTTCTGACCCTTGACCTCACTGGACGGCCCGCCACTTTTTTTTACACCTTAGTGCCGCTTAGCGGAGAGTGTGGCTGTGTAGAGGGGGTCTCCCCGAACGCGTGCGTACCTCAGAAGTTCCGGCACTAAGCACCGTCTCCTGTCCAGTGTCCAATTTGTATAGGCTATGCACTGAAAAGGGCCCTTTTCTGACCCTTGACCTCACTGGACGGCCCGCCACTTTTTTTTACACCTTAGTGCCGCTTAGCGGAGAGTGTGGCTGTGTAGAGGGGGTCTCCCCGAACGCGTGCGTACCTCAGAAGTTCCGGCACTAAGCACCGTCTCCTGTCCAGTGTCCAATTTGTATAGGCTATGCACTGAAAAGGGCCCTTTTCTGACCCTTGACCTCACTGGACGGCCCGCCACTTTTTTTTACACCTTAGTGCCGCTTAGCGGAGAGTGTGGCTGTGTAGAGGGGGTCTCCCCGAACGCGTGCGTACCTCAGAAGTTCCGGCACTAAGCACCGTCTCCTGTCCAGTGTCCAATTTGTATAGGCTATGCACTGAAAAGGGCCCTTTTCTGACCCTTGACCTCACTGGACGGCCCGCCACTTTTTTTTACACCTTAGTGCCGCTTAGCGGAGAGTGTGGCTGTGTAGAGGGGGTCTCCCCGAACGCGTGCGTACCTCAGAAGTTCCGGCACTAAGCACCGTCTCCTGTCCAGTGTCCAATTTGTATAGGCTATGCACTGAAAAGGGCCCTTTTCTGACCCTTGACCTCACTGGACGGCCCGCCACTTTTTTTTACACCTTAGTGCCGCTTAGCGGAGAGTGTGGCTGTGTAGAGGGGGTCTCCCCGAACGCGTGCGTACCTCAGAAGTTCCGGCACTAAGCACCGTCTCCTGTCCAGTGTCCAATTTGTATAGGCTATGCACTGAAAAGGGCCCTTTTCTGACCCTTGACCTCACTGGACGGCCCGCCACTTTTTTTTACACCTTAGTGCCGCTTAGCGGAGAGTGTGGCTGTGTATGGGGGGTCTCCCCGAACGCGTGCGTACCTCAGAAGTTCCGGCACTAAGCACCGTCTCCTGTCCAGTGTCCAATTTGTATAGGCTATGCACTGAAAAGGGCCCTTTTCTGACCCTTGACCTCACTGGACGGCCCGCCACTTTTTTTTACACCTTAGTGCCGCTTAGCGGAGAGTGTGGCTGTGTAGAGGGGGTCTCCCCGAACGCGTGCGTACCTCAGAAGTTCCGGCACTAAGCACCGTCTCCTGTCCAGTGTCCAATTTGTATAGGCTATGCACTGAAAAGGGCCCTTTTCTGACCCTTGACCTCACTGGACGGCCCGCCACTTTTTTTTACACCTTAGTGCCGCTTAGCGGAGAGTGTGGCTGTGTAGAGGGGGTCTCCCCGAACGCGTGCGTACCTCAGAAGTTCCGGCACTAAGCACCGTCTCCTGTCCAGTGTCCAATTTGTATAGGCTATGCACTGAAAAGGGCCCTTTTCTGACCCTTGACCTCACTGGACGGCCCGCCACTTTTTTTTACACCTTAGTGCCGCTTAGCGGAGAGTGTGGCTGTGTAGAGGGGGTCTCCCCGAACGCGTGCGTACCTCAGAAGTTCCGGCACTAAGCACCGTCTCCTGTCCAGTGTCCAATTTGTATAGGCTATGCACTGAAAAGGGCCCTTTTCTGACCCTTGACCTCACTGGACGGCCCGCCACTTTTTTTTACACCTTAGTGCCGCTTAGCGGAGAGTGTGGCTGTGTAGAGGGGGTCTCCCCGAACGCGTGCGTACCTCAGAAGTTCCGGCACTAAGCACCGTCTCCTGTCCAGTGTCCAATTTGTATAGGCTATGCACTGAAAAGGGCCCTTTTCTGACCCTTGACCTCACTGGACGGCCCGCCACTTTTTTTTACACCTTAGTGCCGCTTAGCGGAGAGTGTGGCTGTGTAGAGGGGGTCTCCCCGAACGCGTGCGTACCTCAGAAGTTCCGGCACTAAGCACCGTCTCCTGTCCAGTGTCCAATTTGTATAGGCTATGCACTGAAAAGGGCCCTTTTCTGACCCTTGACCTCACTGGACGGCCCGCCACTTTTTTTTTACACCTTAGTGCCGCTTAGCGGAGAGTGTGGCTGTGTAGAGGGGGTCTCCCCGAACGCGTGCGTACCTCAGAAGTTCCGGCACTAAGCACCGTCTCCTGTCCAGTGTCCAATTTGTATAGGCTATGCACTGAAAAGGGCCCTTTTCTGACCCTTGACCTCACTGGACGGCCCGCCACTTTTTTTTACACCTTAGTGCCGCTTAGCGGAGAGTGTGGCTGTGTAGAGGGGGTCTCCCCGAACGCGTGCGTACCTCAGAAGTTCCGGCACTAAGCACCGTCTCCTGTCCAGTGTCCAATTTGTATAGGCTATGCACTCCTTTGAACAGCATCTATCAATTTAGATAAATAATTAATGTTTTAAATCCGTTTTTGTTACACAGAAACATAATATGTGATATATAGCTTCGTTTAAATGCTTAATTTATAGTTTTAATGTGCAAATGAACCGTTTTTCAATGGTTTTCAATGGTTTCTTTTTACTCTAGAGGGTACTCTTATTCTGAAGAGATCGTCCACCGGAAGTCTTATATTTGCTCCGTTATATTTGCTGACTGAACACTGCTACCTCCCGAACACAAAGTCGCACAGGTATGACAGTGGACTTGGGTGCTGCAAGTGCATCGCTGCTCGGCAGCAGTGTTATAGCAGTGTTTAACACTTCAAATGGCCATACTTTGTTGACTATTGCTCTTATCAGCGCAACATAGGACTAGGTTTGAAGGCCTAGCATAGCGGCCTGAAAATCTAGTTTATGAAATGTGCATAACATAACATTTTATGCAACGACTCCGTAGGCCTACTGGTTTAACGTACAGGCTGGAAATGTGCCTTATTTTATTGATTAAACATAGACTATTAAATGTAAAATATTAGTGTTATGTCTCGATTAATTGACACAGGACCTCAATGGGGAAAAGAACTGCACTTTTTGGGGTTATCCTTTTAAATCTGTACCACTGTACCTTTTTTGCAAACTGTTAAATATTCAATCAATCAATCAAAAGTTGGATCAAAGAGAAAACACGTTTACATAGCCAAAAGCAAGTGCAAAAAACATAATAAAACAATTTAAGAAAAGAAAATGGGGAAAGAATGTAGGCTACAGTTGGAGGGGGTAGCCTACTACAGCATTGTGTAAACAGACCTAGTCACATTGCAACATGGAAAAACTGGCACAATGAACTGACCAATGGTATCTTTTGTAAAAGATATGTGAAATAGAATAGCCAGTGGGTCTACAACTTCTTGATCAATATAAAAATAAGTAGTGTTATAATAGCCTACCTAGAGTTCAGACCAGACCGAATTTCAGCGGGAGCTTATTGGAAACGCAAAGTCCCAGTGGACTAATTGCCATGGTACCCCACATCAGCATGACGGCGCCTCAGAGCCAACGAGAGATTATAGGGGTGTCATTTCTGTGAAGACTGTGAACATTACACCGTCTTTCACAGCCAGGCGTACAGTGTGACTTATTGATAAGGCATGTTTTGTGTGCTCTCGTTTCCAGACTTATTCCGACAGCCCTCCGAGCTCTCCTGGGTGTCCATCCAATACGCACTTCCTTTCTATTGAATGCACATTCTCCCCTGCGCACCCCCATCCCAGCGCGTTGAAACCGTCCACCTCGCACACAGAGCGCAGACTGTTTGTTGGCTGCAGGTCGCTGTGAGCGAGACGTCGGCTGAGGATACAACACTATAGTTGAAGTAGATCATCTCTACCAAGAAAGAGACCGCGTGTTTCGACAGTTTTTTCCCCCTCCTACGTCAACTTGCGGAATAGAAACATCTTCCAAGGTAAAGGAAAAATACTTTTCTCTAACAGTGGAGTGATCAATAACTTGCACTTTTGTGGTGTGTTAAGTGTTGCGCACCAGGTTTGTTTTTTTCGATACTTGAAATTTACCTCTTGGTGGTAAATGGTTGAAATCTTCCATGGGTAGACTGATGGCCAGTGATGGGCTAACTGGAATAGGACCTAAAATAATTAAGGGTGGATGTATTAACAATGTAATAGCCTATTAAAATTTGGAATTGATTAGTTAAATTTTGATTTAAAAAAGAAAGAAAAAGAAAAGAATGGGAGGGGGTGATATTTTCGCCTTATTCAGCCATGCTATAGGTCCTTTTTGCCTTTTTTTGACGTTTTTCATTCCGAAATGTCAATGCGCCATCCATCAATGCCCCCTTGTCTGCTTTAATTACGGGCGGCATGCGTATTTATAGGCTGTTTGTTATAGTATTTTTGTTGAGAGCAGTTTGCAGTTCCTTCCTGACGCCCCATAGCTTGACTTTCTACTCACGTTCCATCCCGGGATCAGAGGCATCTTGTGGGCTGCAGTAGCTGCCATGCAGTGCCTTATTCCTTCCACATTACCACCAAAAAACTTACTTTTGTCCTGCGTGCCTGACTACAGTGGTGTGAAGTAACTAAGTACATGTACTCATGGACTGTACTTAAATACAGTTTTGAGGTATTTTTACTTTACTGGAGTATTTCCAATTTTCAATACTTCTACTTCTACTCCACTACATCTCAGAGGAAAATATTGTACTTTTACTCCACTACAATTATTTGAAAACGTTTAGTTAATAGTTACTTTGTAGATTTTGATTATTATTACAAAACATACATTAACCACTTCAGCCCTACAGTATATACATTTCAGCAATTTGAAAATGCCATTGTGAGCTTGTAGATCTGCTATTTTCAAAAGATTTGTGTACAAATTTGAAAACTTGTGAAACGGGACATTCTGCACAATGAGTAGGCTGCTTTCTACTTTTGGTCCTTTAAGTACATTTTGATACCAATACTTTTGTAGGCTACTTTTACTCAAGTCAATTTTGAATATCGGACTTTTGCTTTTTTAACAGAGTATTTCTATATTGCGGTATTGATACGTTTTCTTCTTATGGTGTCCTCCTGGTAGAGATCAAAACTGGATGTTATGATTATGAATATGATACGCTACATGAAAATGATGTGCACAATTAGTCGGGATTGAGACGTTGCCATGATGCTGGTGTTCTGCACACATGAATAGAAGATTCTATTGTAACCGTTTGTAAGCTATCCATTTATTGTAGTCTGATAGGAAAAGGCAGGTTGTCCGAGTAATGATGGCTATTCGTAATGACCAGATTGCAATGGTTTAAAAAAAAAAAGCCCATCTCCCTCTCGCACAACAGGCAGACATTGCGCACATAATTCCCCTCGTTATCTCTTATTATTGTATTATTCTGCTAAAGATTTGATAAATTAATTGAAATACAACAACAAATCACCTGGGAAAGACATTCTTTATAAGTGTGCCTTTTGGATAAATCACCCCCCCCCCCCCTCAGTTTATATCGGAATTAGCCTAGTCAACATACTTTTATCCAGACTAAAGGCCACAGATATAGAATCTATTTGAATAGAAAACAACCTATTATTATAATATGAATAATAACAGACATTCAAGTTGAACATTCCCAAATGTTGGCGAGATAGGCTTTATCGTTAGAGAACGACAGAGGGCAGTGTTGAGCAGCATTGGACAGCTGTGATAACACCTTGACAGGTGAGGGGTTGAGCATCATATGAGGCTCACTTTCAGCTATACACTCCGTTAATGAATACGTACTAGACCTAATTAATTGTTGATTGGCACAACAATTAGTTACTTGGCAATGTTTGCTTCCCATTAGATTCATTCAAAAAAAAGAAGAAACAGGATTCATGCTTGTTTTCTCTTGCTTGTTTTACTATATTGTATGCTGTTTCAAGCGCTGTTTAGCATACAGGTGGGTGGTTTGTGCATGGTAACAGGACATTGTCCGTTGAACTTCACTATTTGGTCCCTATACCTCCATTATAATTGATTTGTTTTTGAAATTGTTCACTTATTATAAGTCTTACAAGTGTCAAAGTTCATGAAATAACTTAAATTAACTTAAATCGAAAGCAAAGTATGTGCCGGCCTGCAGTATTACTCATTTTGGCCATGCTTTTTCATCTGCACGCCATTTCATTGAGATTTTATGACTCACTGTGCTCTGCTACAGTACTTCAATGGAAGACAAATTAAAATATGTGAACTCTAAATAACTCTTAAACCAAATACAACCATGAAAGACAGATTCACATTGTCGGCGCAAGTGTGAAATGAAGTACCGTACATTTGTTTGCGAAGCTGTTTTCCGTTTTTTTAAACATCACAAGGAAAGTAGAAATTAAGTTTGAAACTAATAGCTTTAATCTTTAACTGAATTAGGATTACAGACGTGAAACAGACATTTAACAGTGGTTTTCATATCGTTTTTTTTGCTTATCCTCTTAATTCATCTATAAGTTTACTAATTAAACATGACAGTTGTCACAAAATGAGTCTTAAAACCAAATCAAATCCACTTTCATATCCAGCCCAATCCATTCAGTCTAATGTGTGACACACATCTCTGTGATGAGAAAGGAAAGTTGCCATGCACATCTTGTTTATGAGGCAACCGGGTGTTTATGTGTCCGTGGGCATGTTCAGTCGATTCTATAAACCCCCCCCCCCCTTTGATATTCACACATCCATAACGGTTGTGCAGCCTCCGCATGCTTGTCTTACGCATGATTAACGCTTTTGTTAATTCAAGAGCGTTTCTTTCCGTCTATTCAAATGGAAAACAGGTTTTCACCTTTGACGAACTTATGAGGGCCCTTGACAGGTCCTGGTGGGGAAGCACACCCAACTGAGCAAAACAGTTCAGCAGAGACAAAAACACAAAGTCAGACCCTCCTCATCCTCGCTCCTTCACCTACCCACCAACACCACCACCAACAACACCACCCACCTCCCCCCTCTCTCTCCTCTCCACCTGTCTCTCTTTCTCTCTCTCTCTCTCTCTCTCTCTCTCTGTGTCTGACTCTGTCTTTCTTGCTCTCTCTCTCTCTCTCTGTCTCTCTCTCTCTGATGTCCCATAGCAGCAGGGTCCAGGACATGTTTGTGTGTGTGTCTCTGTGCATGGGGGCCCCGTGTCAAAATGGCATCTGACATCAGCGTGAATTATATCTCGTCATTAACCCATTAAGACCTGAAGCCGATTCTAGGAATGTCTTCTAAATCCCAACAGTATTCTGAAAAACGTCTATATCAGTGGTTTTCAAACTTTTTCATGTCAAGGACCCTCAAAATGATATGTATTTGACCGCGGACCCCCGTCTCAAAATATTTTGTTCCAGGGACCCCCCAGAAGCAAAGATTTGAGTTAAAAATGTTCGCTTTAAAATAATATATATTCAAAGATTTGCACACATGTTCACGATTTTTCATAAATAGCAGATCTACAAGCTCATAGCGCGGCACTCGGTGCTGCGCTATGAGCTTGTATATCTGCTATTTTTGAATAGCCAAACTGTAAAATAATGTTTTTTTTGCTCAAATCAAAAAGTGACACAGAAGCGTTCCGGGTCTTAACGGGCTAACAAGTGTGATAGGTGTTGAATAATGAGGCGACGGTTCCCTTCATCAAATTTTTAATGATGCATATTTAGGCGGTGCCATATGAATTATTTCTGCTGTCGGGGGCATCAATTGAGAGGGGGACAACGGATATGAAAGATTAATGTCTGGCCGGGGAACCAGATCTGACTGCTACCGCGCTACGCAGCCACTGTCCTTCAGATATTATCTTCCAGGGGGGAGAGAAGGAAACCATGTATCTCTGACCTTCACGGGCGTACTGTGGCCTACGTGTGTGTCTGCAGGCATGATGTACAACAGTGTGTACATGTGTGCGTTGATGTAGCATGGATGTATGTTTCAGCAGAGGTCTTCAACAGGGGGTCCAGGACCCCTAGGGGGTCCTCAGAGTTACTAAAGGGGGGCAGTTTTTTTTTACACTAACCACTTGAACCCTAGCATATTCTGAGGGGAACATTAGCCGAAAATAGCAGCTCTACTGAGCACACAACGCTTGTAGATCGCCTATTTTCCGGCAAAGAGGTTTGTTGTGGAGGGGAAAAAAGAGCAGACCAAGTACCAAGCCAACGGTCAAGTTTACAAAGTATTGAGGGTTTAAGTTGTTAAATGTCTGGGGAAAAAAACACACATTTAACATGAATACAATATGTAGTGGGGGGGTCCCTTCTTCATCCCTCTCTCAGCTAGGGGGTCCTTGGTCTGAAAAACGTTGAGGACCCCTGTGTTACAGGATAACAGAAACATACACATAGTAGGCTAGAGATGGTCTTATAGAACCAGTGAGTGGTTACATATTCTGTGTGATGTTCTTCACACTTTAGATAGATACCTGCAGCCAACATACTGTACAAACCACACTGCGAATTCGGAGTGTTTAATTGAACTCTGAAAATATACTTCATCGTCAACCCAAAAACAATCAGGCTTGCCCATTGCTTTTTGTAGATACATAAATGCTCTTCTTCCTCTCGTTGGACATGGAAATAAGAAGAGTATGTCAGAGATGATCTGGTAGTCATCTCTAGCAATGTCCAGCAAAAACAGCACATCTTTGGGTGACCATAGTGGAACTTGGTGGTATCTCTTTTAGTTAGATGGTCTTTCGAAGGACATTTTTTTGCCCTCGCATTAGCAGCCTTGTCTAGGTGTCGTCGAGACACTTCTCACTCAAGTTCCCCTTCATTGTCCATGTTTCAGAAACATGTTGTAGGATGCTTTCAATACAGGCTCTAAAAAAGGGAGATGTTTGGTAGCGTTGAAGACTCCTGACTGCCAAATGTTATGTAGCTTGGTGCAGGCTGTCCAGACGTGGCCCTTCCTGATGAGAAAGTCCTTTCTATTTCCTGCCACATACTGAAAAAGTACTCTACCTCTTTGATGATGGATCCTATTTGAGAGTGTGCAAATGGAACCAAATGGACCCGTAAGGATGCAATTAACACTGAGAGTCGTGGACGGTAGCTCAGTGTTGCTCAAGCCACAATTGGAAAGTTTAGGGTAAAATAGTGCAGGGAAATGGCTAACGGCAATAATTCGTTTTCTTCCATTTACCAAGCGAATTGTGGGGACTGGGAGAGAGTGAAAACAGTGCAAAAAATAACATGTGATTGATTGATTGATTGATGCTTCCCTGCGTCATTGGAGCACTGAAAAGGTTTAGGTCATTTCGACTTTGATTTGTAGTGTGTCATGCTGCAAAGTGTCGGGCGTCAATTTATAGCTTCCAGCTTCCATCGAAAATGACGTGCAGCCTGTCGCTTCATCGCCGCCAGTGTGAATGCAGCATCAGAACTTTACTCTGCACTGCTGCCAAAGTCAAGTCCAGGCAAACTATTAACACTCAAGGGCAACTGAGGTTTGTTTTGTTCTTTATCCAAATATAACATCTATCACTAACCAAAATAATTAGTCGGTCGGGATCATAAACTGAAAAAATAAAGAATGAATATGGTGTTTTTCCTGCACTCTTCTGGTGTTTATTCCCTGCCATACTTAATGAATGAATTTCTGCATTCCGACGAGTTTGGCCACTTTATAAAGTGGTGCGGGGCATGATTCACATGGTAATTAGGCCCAGCACAACACAGATAAACAAAACTAGCCACATGCATTTTTAAGAGAAAATGTACCGTGTGTGTGTGTGTGTGTGTGTGTGTGTGTGTGTGTGTGTGTGTGTGTGTGTGTGTGTGTGTGTGTGTGTGTGTGTGTGTGTGTGTGTGTGTGTGTGTGTGTGTGTGTGTGTGTGTGTGTGTGCACGTGCACGCAAGTTGTGGGAGGGAATGAGAGTAAATGAAAGAGAAGAAAGGTTCCCCTTTAAACTGGTGCTTGATATTCAAAACACAACGGGCACAGCGTGAGTTTATTTGTTGCTGTCAGTTGTGTAAATACTATTGCCATGTTTAAAATACTAGCTGGAGGCACAGTGACTTGTGGTGGCGCCCGTGCCTCCCTAAACTCACCATGGTGCTTGTATCCAGACAATCTGGGAACCCATCGCCAACTGAAAATGAAAAACAGCGCCCTCTGCTGTTTGTTCTATGTCTGTTGGCTCTGGGCGGAAGAAAACGTAGCACCAGAGCACAAGGAAACCGGTGTTTGTGTATGCCTTCAGCGCATCACTTCCGGTTGGTGCGACTATGTTTTCATTCCCACTAACAATATTTCTACACGGAACACTAACACCACTTCTCCCAGAGAACATGGATCGTTTTGGTTATAAGCCCACTTATTTCTATGATGAAAGAGTAAGTTAAAATGTGAATATCTTTCCGTGGTTTTGTCTGCTCCGCGGACGCTATTGTTAAATTAGTTTCGGTTTGTTTCGAGGGGGGAAGGATCAATGGACACGTGAATCCCGCCCACTACATTTGATTGGGTAAAGCGCGGCCTGCTTCCTGATCTGAAGGCACGCCCACGCCCACACAGTGTGTACACGTTATGACGAACCTTCACGACAGATTCCAACGCAGAGCAGAATCTGTTCTTGAGAGATTAGTATCCAGAGAACAGAGCCCTTTTTCTCCCAGAGTCACCTGAATTTGATTATACTGTCCTCCTCCGAGCACTGACATAAATGGTGGTATTTTCAACTCTCTGAAGTCCTTCTACAGTAAAGCCCTTCATCTGAATACAGCATGTGCTCTTTGTTTCACAGGCACCAGTGGCCTGGTTTTTGGACGTTGTTGTACGAAAGTGCTGCTCGCTGTGAAAAATATATATATTTTAGTAGAAAATCTGTTTTTGGTGAGCAATGCTTTCATACAACAAAGTTATGAACCAGGCTTTATACTGTATGTAGTGGCTATTTTGTCAACAACAATAAAAACTCAAAAGG
>NC_137618.1:37794685-37906737 GCF_963280865.1 Gymnoscopelus braueri
TCATTCCCCTTTAAATGCACGATCGCCTACGACGTCTGTCACACAAAGGCTTCCGTGTTCCTGTCCACACACTTCAGAGATGATAGACGGGGAAAAGAAACCCCGTCAGAGTCTGCTCTTGAGGAGAACAACAGGAGAACAAAAAGCTAAAATACATCCCAATACCCCCCGCAGCCCTCCTCGAGGTTTGAGCCTTTCAATTACAGCCTCTCTACCTCTTCAGCTGGCTGGTGGACCTCGCAGTTGGCAGCGGTTACTATGACGATCGAAACAGTTCTCGGTGGGGGCAGTGAGGGGGCCGTCTCTCTCTGCCACAGGCTAGAGACAGGCAGAGAGGGGTGTGTGACAGTGATTAATGTCCTGGTAGAAACGGGGACAGTCAACTCTTAGGGCCCCCCCTGTACACCACAAGGCACTGTGAAGGATGCAGAGGGCCCTAAACCGCCCAACTCCCAATCACACGAGAGAGAGAGGCTTAATCATAATCACGTGAATAATTTATTAGAAAAAGAAAATCTATTACTTACTTCGACTTGGTGGATGAAAGCCAGAGTAAATTGAAACCTTGGATTAACCCATTAAGACCGGGAACGCATCTGTGTCATTTTAAGATTTATTTGGGCTATTCAAAAATAGCAGATATACAAGCTCACCAAGTGCCGCGCTACGAGCTTGTAGATCTACTATTTTTGACAAATCCTGAAAATGTGTCCAAATCTTATTTTTTTAAAGCGAACAGTTTCTTTTTTGAATATATATTAGTGAATATATTAGTGGTTCTCAAACTTTTTCATGCCAAGGACCCTCAAAATTATATGTATTTGGCCGCGGACCCCCATCTGAAAATATTTTGTTCCAGGGACCCCCAGAAGCAAAGATTTGACTTAAAAATGTATATATATATTCAAAGATTTGCACATATTTTAAAAAAAAATCAAAAATAGCAGATCTACAAGCTCGTCGCGCTATGAGCTTGTAGATCTGCAATTTTTTTGAATAGCCAAAGAAATCTAAAAATGACACAGATTCTTCCACCGGTCTAAATGGGTTAAGAAGACTGAGAAGGAAATGAGTTTCACCTGTATGTGTCTCCTGAAAAGAAAAGAAAAATCGATTCTAGGCTTCTAGCCGCGCCCGGCTGATTGATGGAGAAACATTTGTTTCCCAGTGTTCACTTCGCCTTCCCCACAGAAACATCAAAGAAGAGAGAGAGAGACAGTGGCGGCCAGTCCAGGTGGCCGGTCAACGGTTTGACAGTCACGTGGTTATATAGCGTGTGGGCTGGCTAGCCTAGCCGCGCTGCATGCCTGCTAACGATGCAGCGGACCGACGGACGGCCCGCTGGCCAAATGTCTGCATGATGGAGATAAGCGGGCTGACCCGGCTTCCTCATTACGCTTGTTATCCAGACCAAAACGCTCACCCCAGAGACATAGTGTTTGGCCTGCAGAGTTTGGATAGTGGAATATTGAGTGGGAGTTGGGCGGGAGGGGGGGGGGGGGGGTAGCATGCACCTGTGACGAGAGCAATTATTGTATTATTCAGATATCTTGCTTCGTCGCTTACAGTCACACATGCAGGCTTGTGCATTTGCTTGAGCCAGTGGTGGAAAGTAACTAAGTACATTTACTTAAGTACTGTACTTTAGTACAATGTTGAGGTATTTGTACTTCACTTGAGTATTTCCAATTTCCAATGCTTTTACTTCTACTCCACTACATCTCGGATCCAAATATTGTACTTTTACTCCACTACATTTATTTGAACACTTTAGTTACTAGTTACTTTGCAGATATAAATTGTTTCGTTATATAACATACATTAACCACTTTATCCATATTTTATACCTAGGCTATTTGAAAATAGCCGATCTACAAGCTCACAACGCGTCGCATCGCGACGCGTTGCAAAATTTTCAAACATTTTGTACTTTTACTTTTGGTACTTTAAGTACATTTTGATACCAATACTTTTGTACTTTTACTCAAGTAAATTTTGAATTCCGGACTTTCACTTGTAACAGAGTACTTTTACATTGCAGTATTGATACTTTTACTTAAGTAAAACAGTTGAGTACTTTTTCCACCACTGGCTTGAGCGCGCGCACACACAAACACGCACGCACACACACACGCACACACACACGCACGCACACGCAGACGTTATTCTCTATATACAGTAGACGTAACTTTGGACACCGTTAAAGCGGGAATAGAGCCACGGTCTCAAAGCTATGCAGCGCTCCTCTTTCATGTTGCCCACCTGGATCTCAAGGTCCATTAGAACTCCTTTGAGGCTCTGTGTTCGCTTTGGTTTTCCCACTTTGCCTCTCTGCTCCTCCCCTGCGCCTCTTTCCCCCCATTCACTGTGGCTGAAAAGGCTCTCTGTTGGGCTGCATGCCCTTGTGCCTTTGTGTGCGTGTGTGTGTGTGTGTGTGTGTGTGTGTGTGTGTGTGTGTGTGTGTGTGTGTGTGTGTGTGTGTGTGTGTGTGTGTGTGTGTGTGTGTGTGTGTGTGTGTGTGTGTGTGTGTGTCTGTGTGTGTGTGTGTGTGTGTGCGTGCGTGCGTGCGTGTGTGCGCGTGTGTGTGTGTGCGTGTGCGTGCGTGTGTGTGTGTGTGTGTTCGCGGGTGCGCGCACGCAGGCATTCTGTGCGTGCTACATAGCTCAGCTCCATCATGAGAGAAAGGGCTTCTTCTTTGGCAACCTCTACACCTGCCCCCCTCCCCCTCCCCCTCCCCCGCCCAACACCCAACACCCACAATTTGCTCTCTTCAACTTGCCCTCATGCCCCCTTGTGTCTATAGTAGCATGAGGGTGCTCAAAGCACACAGACCAGAACATGCCTGCTGGTTTTTACACCTGAAAAGACTTGAAACGGATATGATGCATGGGCTTCAGAATCACACGCATGCAAAGACTCCTCTGTGTGTTCACGCACGCACATACACACACACACACACACACACACACACGCGCACACACACACACACACACACACACACACACACACACACACACACACACACACACACACACACACACACACACACACACACACACACACACACACACAGACACAGACACAGACACAGACACACACACACACGTGTACGAACAAACATTGCACACAGACATACATATATAAACACACACATTCACACGTACATAGATATTTCAACTGGCAGGTAACATTATGTTGTCATTTCTCCATAGTCACCCAGATCCCTTGGGAATATAGCACTTAGAAACACTGTGAATGAGGGCCCTGTGTGCGTGCGTGCGCTCAGAAAGGAAACGGGACACTCTCGCTTAATGCACTACGAAATCATGAGGTTGATTTAACTCTGAGAGTGGTTATTATTGTAAGTCTGTAACTATCAGAGTTCATCTAGCCACATGAACCCAAGCGTCCATATTCTGAGCATGTCATACTGTAATAATAGGCAAACATTCTGCAAAAATAGGTGAAAATTCACAATGTGAGCTTGTAGATCGACTATTTTCAGCAAAGAGATTTGGTGCAGAGGAAAAAAGAAGGGGGCCAAGTACAGCCCCCTTGTCTTTTGTGGTGTCTTTTAACTGTGGTGTAGCCTATTTTATTTACTGTCTTGTCTGAACTGAACTTGAACTTGTCTGAACTACTCTCTTGTGTGTGTCCCACGAGCCACGAGGGGAAATTATTTTCCCTTGTGGAAAAAAACTAAAAAGACATCTAATATAGGGTTTAAGTGGTAGGATTTTACTGTTTATGAATCAGTGAAGACATTTGATGGATGGGAGAGTAAACATGGCGTCTGCTTTACGGTGGACTACTATGTCTACAGCTTTGGAGTGGACGACAACAGACTCATTCAGCCCTAACGCCAGAACAACAGGCCGTAGTCAAAAGGTTTGTTCAGTTTTGGCTTTGGGCCTAAAATGTGTCACAGGGCAAGCAGTAATTGATCACACATGTTATCTTCTGTTATGATTGATGAAGTTTTTGAAGAACAGGCGGGTTATTTCTATGCTCCCTTTCCATATGAAGCCATTCATGTGTCACACGAGACTTCCAACACACACATGTACTGTGTACTGTAGGTTCAGTTTGTCTTCTTACCATGAGATTAATGAGGTGAATTTATGTTTGAAATGTGTATGGCACCCTTACATCACGTTCAAATCAGGCGGCAAGCGTCCGTTTTTTCAATAAGGAAGAGTCGTTTCCCCTACAGTTCTCTTTAATGGCCCAGCAGATGTTGCTAACTAACACTCCATTCAAGTGAATGAGCTTTTTGCCTGACTTTACACTCGATTTTATTACCTTAGTAAAAAAATGTCATAAATACTTTGTTTTCAATCTAGGGTGACCACCCGTCCCGAAATTCGCGGGACAGTCCCGAAATTGGACCCTGTGTCCCGCGTCCCGCACAAGCAGAGCAATGTCCCGAAAATCAAAGATATGAAAAAAAAATATATATATATATATATATTTTTTATAATAAATCGGTAAAATCAGGCAAAAATAAGAATTAAATAACATAACCCTAACCTAACCCTAACCCTAACCCTAAAACCGAAATAAAGACACCAAAAACTGGAAAAAACGAACCCAATCCGCCCAGAACCGCAAAAAAATATTGCACGCGCGCGCGCAGGGGGTCCTGTGTCCCGCGGTGTCCCGCGAAGTGGGTTCATCTGTCCCTCAATGGACCTGTTTGAAGGTGGTCACCCTATTTCAATCGCTAGTTTAAATTCAAAACGGGTCTGTAGAAACCAATGGGGCTCCCAGTCCCTTTGTCCATATTCGTCTATGGTTCGAATCAAAATAGCTTAATGTAGACTAAAGAAAATGAAACTTGAGTTCAAAAAACAAACAGTAGCCTAATAATTAAGATAATCAACAATCTTAGGAGTTTGCTGAAAAACTGTTTCTCTGCAGTGTCTCTCTCCATGGTCGCACACCTGTCTCCATGGTTGCATTTGCCCCTGTCTGTCTGTCTCTCCGTTTGTCTGTCTGCCGTCCGCAATTAAATTACTCCAACAAACTCAGTTGCGGACGAGTTTGTTGCAGAGAGTGTCTACACTACAATGTAATCGATGCACTTAAACTAGAAGAATGACTTGACCATGCTCCCTCTATTGTGTTCTTCAGTGTTAAGCGTAAGTGGTTTGATGAGATTTGTTCAATATGGTATACCCACACTTGATATTCAACAGAAGTACAGTATAGTGTCTGTGTGTATGCATGTGCGTGTTTTTTTGCATTTGCGTGTACAGTATGTGTGTCTGTCTATCTATCTATCTATCTATCTATCTATCTATCTATCTATCTATCTATCTATCTATCTATCTATCTATCTATCTATCTATCTATCTATCTATCTATCTATCTATCGTTATGTTTATTTTGTTTGACATGGACATCACAATCACATTGGACGAACCAGATGCATTGTTTAAGTATTAACACGAGTGCTAATTTTCAACACCTGTCCACAGGAGGCTTTTCTAAATAGAATAACACTACTCTAAAACCCAATCAAGTACAACATATATCCATCCATCCATCCATCCATCCATCCATCCCACCCGAATTGTGCCAACGTCGGGGATGTCCATATTTGACAACGCGTCGCGAATGTTCAGTCCATATATCATGTGTATATATGCACTCCTGCCAATAGACACAAAACACACTTTATATAGTATATCAGTTTCATAGCGTAGGCGTCCTCTACATGTATATTCTAACCTTGTGCCTTCAGGCCAGCAGAGTTACATCAAACTGACAGGGCATTACTTAACCTGGCTCAGTCCTCGTTGCTGCAGATGTGCAGAAGACGTAGGTTACAGCATCAGCAGTTAGTGTAGCCCTGATGGCTGTACAAGTACGACAGATAAATAGACATTCAGTCACTTCAAAACCAGTGGTGTAAAGTAACTAAGTCAATTTACTCAAGTACTGTACTTAAGTACTATATTGAGGTATTTTTACTTTACTGGAGTATTTCCAATTCTCAGTACTATCTACTCCACTACATCTCAGAGGCAAATATTGTACTTTTACTCCACTACAATTATTTGAACACTTTAATTACTAGTTACTTTGTAGATTTTGATTATTATTACAAAACATGCATTAACCACTTCAGCCCTATATACTTTGGCCATTTGAAAATAGCAGATCTACAACTTGTAGATCTGCTATTTTCAAAAGATTTTTAGACATTTGAAAACTTGTGAAACGGGACATTCTGCTCAATGAGTACTTTCTACTTTTGGTACTTTAAGTACATTTTAATACCAATACTTTTGTACTTTTATTCAAGTACATTTTGAATTCCGGACTTTTACTTAGTAACAGATTATTTCTACATTGCAATATTGATACTTTTACTTACGTGAAAAAAAATTGTACTTTTCCCACGACTGTTCAAAACACTGTGACAACACAATTATTATGAGACAGCCAGACAAGACAGACAGACAGACAATGAAGACACCGGTTATTTCGAGTTACTCTTCTCTCTCATTGTGCGTGAGAGACGTTTGAACTCGGCTGAGTTATGACGACGCCCCTGGGGGGAGGAGTGTCGAGGAACACAATTCGCCCGCTCTCCCCGAATGCTTTTTCTACACCTTTTTTGCGGGCCGCGCGGACACAACAAGCACTTGAGGTTCTTTCGAACGACAAAGGCATTTTAAATGTATAGCGCCGAAGGGTTCAGGGCTAACAGACTGGCAAAAGCTGTTATTACATGCAGATGTCGGTGCTCAGTCTGCTCAGCTCTGCCTCTGCTCGCATGGGAAAGGAGCCCAGGGCTGTGATACTGTATGCGCTGTTGGAAGACGTCCACTATATCCCTGCAGGCTGGAGATGATAAATGCATTTATCGCTCCTAATGTTGCCTCAATAATTCTTCTAAAAGCTGGGATACACGTGATATGCTGTAGCTCCATGCATGTACATGTACCGTCAGAGACCAGCTCTCCTAACAGTATAGGCATGCTCTGGGGTTCACACTCGTATTCCAGTTGTAGAAAGTACATTTACTCAAGTACTGTACATTTACTTAGGTACTTTTACTCTACTGGAGTATTTCCAATTGTCGATACTTTTACTTCTACTCAACTACATCTCAAGAGACAAACATTGTACTTTTACTCCACTACAATTATTTGAAAACTTTAGTCACTAGTTACTTTGTACAGTAGATTTTGATTATTATTACAAAACATACATTAACCCCTTCAGCCCTATTTAAACTTTGGCTATTTGAAAATAGCCGATCTGCAAGCTCACAACGCATCGCATGAGCTTGTAGATCTGCTATTTTCAAAAGATTTGTATACATTTTAGCATATAACACGATAACTCGTGAAAGGGGACATTTTGCATAATGAGTACTTTTACTTTTGGTACTTTTACTGCGTAACGGAGTATTTCTACAATATGCAGTATTGATACTTTTACTCAAGTAAAAAAATGTGAGTACTTTTACCACCACTGTCGTATTCTGTCCGGCTCTCTCCCAAACGTCCATATCTCCCCTCTGCTCACCACCCTTCGATAGCCCCCCTGCTGGTTCAGTATAGCATGGTTCCATGTTGGCACGACGCCCAGATGCCCAATGGGCCTTTTTACAAATCATGGGTTGATGGTGGCTGTGTGTGTGCCCTGCCCACACTTCTTTGACTTTTCTGAAGACGTGCTCCTATTCATTAAAGGCGGCACGAAATGACAGAGGGCCCGCCTTGTGTTCTCCTTCTGCCGAGGAGAGAGCAATAAACAAGACATAAAACAGGGGGGGCCGTTAGCCGCAGACAGCCAATTTGCCGTGGTTATGCCGTGTTTAACTTAAAACACGCTCTCCCTCTCTCTGCCCTCTCGCCCTTCTTTAAGCCTGATTTACACTTAGTTGCGTGCGGGTGTCGCACACTTGCGTCGTAAGCTCGCGACCAAGTACAACTCAGGCTTCATTCTGTCTTTCTCCTATAGTCCCCTGACAGTTGTGTTTACTGTATATCAAACGCTGAAGGTAAAATACCGACAGGCAATCTTAAATGAGTGTTTTCCAATAGCGCCCTTACATTTATGGCGTATTTGCGGTAGTGGAGAATGGAGTTATCGGTGTGTGTGTGTGTGTGTGTGTGTGTGTGTGTGTGTGTGTGTGTGTGTGTGTGTGTGTGTGTGTGTGTGTGTGTGTGTGTGTGTGTGTGTGTGTGTGTGTGTGTGTGTGTGTGTGTGTGTGTGTGTGTGTGTGTGATTGTATTACTATACTGGTGAGGACCAAACGTCCCCACAAGTATAGTAGAATTTGAGAAATAGATGTTGTGAGGACCATTTTCCTGGTCCTCACAAGAGAAAATGTTATTTTATGGTTGAAAAAAGATTTTTTGATTCGTTTGCAATTAGAAAAAGATTCAGGTTTGGATTAGGTTTAGGATTAGACATTTAGAGGTTATGTTTAGGGGTCGGGGTTGTAGATTTTTCCCTATATCTTACTTAGTTGTGCGGCGATGTCAAACACAACTCACAACGTGTCGCGCTGCGACACGTTGTGAGCTTGTAGATCGGCTATTTTCCGGCTTTAATAAAATCGTCTTCCTAAAATGTTGATGTCCTCACAAGTACAGTAATACAAACGTGTGTGTGTGTGTGTGTGTGTGTGTGTTTGTGTGTGTGTGTGTGTGTGTGTGTGCGTGTGCGTGTGCGTGTGCGTGCGTGCGTGCGTGCGTGTGTGCGTGTGCGTGTGTGTGTGTGTGTGTCTCTCGATATATTTTCACTGGCCCAGCCCCGGCGTGTTATGTGTCAGCGTGTGACACTTCTACTTTGTCCCCCTGTCCTGATGAGAGCGCGATAGCTGACGCATGGGAGATCAGTTTGACCGTGTCTGGCTGTCTGAGGGCCTAAACGGCCATTTGATCTCGTCCTCTTATCCCCTGCTTGGTTCCATTACCGTCATCCGTCTGAAACACTGCCTGGTTACACATCGCTTTAGCAGCTATTACAGTACCTCGTATAGACGCAGGCACAAGTTCAGACATCCGTCAATGTCATCCCCGTTCATTTGGTGATAATAGTCTCTTTTAACCACGTATAATAATCCCCCCAGCGTCCCAATTCTGGCATTATGGTAGAGGGAAAAAAGGAGGGAATGTGGAAATACTGTTACAATTCAAAGTCCAGAATAAAAAATGTACTTGAGTAAAAGTACAAAAGTATTGGCATCAAAATGTACTCAAAGTACCACAAGTAAAAGTACTCATTGTGCAGAAGGTCCCATTTCACAAGTTTTCAAATGTATACAAATATTTTGAAAATAGCCAAAGATTAAATAGGGCTGAAGTGGTAAATGTATGTTTTGTATCTAGTAACTAGTAACTAAAGTTCAAATAACTGTAGTGGAGTAAAAGTACAATATTTGCCTCTGAGATGTAGTGGAGTAAAGGTAAAAGTATTGACATTTGGAAATACTCTAGTAAAGTAAAAGTACCTCAAAATTGTACTTAACTCTCTCACTGCCAAGGACGACTTATGACGAGACATCGTCATAACGCCCTGGCTGCCAAGGACGACTTATGACGACTTAGAAAAAACAACAAAACAAACGCGATTCACTTCCTGGTTAACTTATTTCTTAAAAATCCTGTATCTCGGCTCCTGCATGTACTTTCTTTTTTTACTCTGTATTTTTGGCCGAGACATGTTATTTTCAAAGGCGTATAAAAGCGAACGGGAGGTCGCAATGACATTGCGACCCCTCCCGGAAGCACAGTGAAACCCTCTGTGATTAGCAACCATCAGGGGATCGATCATACTGGAGATAAATATTCTGTGACAACTTGAAAAAGGTAAGAAAATTGAAAAAAATCGCTGGCGGTGGGTGCAAGCAGCCAGAAATAAGTCTGGCAATGAAAGAGTACTGTACAGTACTTGAGTAAATGTACTTAGTTACTTGACCACTGGTATAGACCAAATATAGACCCCTGGGGGACCCCGGTCAACTGAAGCATATAGGGTTTAAGTGGGTTTAAGTTTGGCCTTCAAGGCTACATCTTATCAGGATTATTTATCGGTTTGTTGTGTCCGATACTGCAAGTCGTACAGCTCAGCAGGCCCAGCAGCTGAGCGAGCAAGCAAATGTAGATTCACAGCGTAAAAGGCTAATTAATAAGCTTAATAGTGTCTAACAAATCAGAATAATAGCAAGCTTGTAAGACCGGGAGACTCTGGAGGGTCTGCGATAAGACGAGACATCTATAGTATGTCCTTGCCTCGCTGTGAAACATAGTAGTGTGGAATGAGATGACCTGGCCAGCATCCAGCATATTGGACCTGTCTTTGCTGACAACAGCCGTTTGATACTGAGAACGGAGGAGGCGGCGGCGGCGCTCCTGTACCACTATGTATGTTTGTGTGTGTGTGTGTGTGTGTGTGTGTGTGTGTGGCTGTGATCTAGTGCAGCCGCGTAAGCCTCCAGGGACACCCAGACAGCTGGCTGGCATGGAAGGCTGTGATGCAGCCGAGTAAAAAGACCTCACCAGTCCAGAGTCATCCTCTTCTTCCTCAAATACCACTTTTTTTCCCTCCTCCCTCCCTCCCCTCTCTCTCTCTCTCTCTCTCTCTCTTTCTTTCCGTGCCAAAAGCTGACTCACCACAGGCCCGACACTTTCAAAAGCCTACTGTAAACCCTAAAGGCTGCTATACGCCCATCAAAAGGGACGACATGTGACATTGACGAGTGAAGAAGAGTGGTCTTTTCTTTTTCTTCCCGGGGTACGCGAGGAAAGTGGCCGTTTGGCAGGCTTATTCAATGGATTGATGAAAAATGGCGACACTTTCAAACCCATTCATTTACGTTTTCATCATGAAATCACTGGTGGCTTCTACTGTACGGTTTATTTTGGCTTGGCCCCTTCTTCAACAACTTTCCGGTGTAATTTGCTTCCTTTCTATCGCCTGTCTGGCGTCTATCCGACTGAAGCTGGATTTGAGTAATTTTTTCTTTCTCCCAATAATTACTTCAAACGGGACATTTAATGACCGCCGTGTCTTGTGGGAAGGTGAGAACGTCCCTTCCCTGTCACCCTACCTCCTCCTCTTGTTTGTGCGGCTTTAATTACTTATTGGATCGGCACTTTATTCAATGACTTGCATATAACCCATTCGAACCCGGAACGCATCTGTGTCATTTTAGATTTTAGATTTTTTATTTTATACTTTGTTTGGCTATTAAAAAATAGCAGATATACAGCTTGTAGATCTGCTATATTTTTTTAAATCGTGAAAATGTGTGCAAATCTTTGAATGTATATTCTTTTAAGCGAACATTTGTCAAATATTTTGTTCCAGGGTCCTCCAGAAGCAAAGATTTGAGTTACAAATGTTCGCTTTAAAAAATATATATATTCAAAGATTTGCACAACTTTTCATGATTTATATATAGCAGATATACAAACTCATAGCGCGGCACTCGGTGCCGCGCTATGAGCTTGTATATAGCCAAAGAGATCTAAAAATGACACAGAGGCGCGTTCCCGGTTTGAATGGGTTAATTGAATCATTCAGTGTGTTGTGGCGAGATGGCCCGGTGCCCTGCAGCGTCAGGGTGGTATAGAGTGGAGTTGGCTCCCTGTCTCCATGACGGTACAGTGACCCGAACGCGGAGCACAGGTTGGTGTGGCCATACAGTGGGCCGTAAGTTTATATTGTATTCAGCCGCCGACCCCCATCTGAAAATGGTTTGTGCCAGGGGACCTCAGAAGAGAAGATTTATGTTTAAAAAAAAAAAAGTTTCCAAACATTTTCGACATTTTTCAAAACATAAAAAAAGAAAGCAGATGTACAAGCTCGCCGCACGACACAAAGTGACACGCTGTGAGCTTGTAGATCTGCTATTTTTTTTGAATAGCCAACGTATAAAGGGATAAAGACAAAACTATTTTTGCCGGGGACCCCCTGGAAACCCCCCAGGGACCCCTGGGGGTCCCCGGACCCCACTTTGGGAACCATTGCCATAGGCTACTGTGTATGAGTCAGATTTGGAGAGAGATCGCTTTTTTTTATTAGAGTCAGACCGATATATCTATTTGGCCGAAATATCGGCCATTAATGGACTTTTTGACCACATCGATATCAGCAGCTGTTGTGTCCCGAGTTTGAACCACTTTCAACCTGGCGTCCTTAATTGGCACATGTCAGAAAAACTTTCACAAATAGCAGATTTACAAGCTCACAATGCTTCTCAACGTAACGTTATCTATTTATTTCTATTTATTTGTTTGTTTGCTTAAATGTTTAATGTCCTCATATATCAAATCTAAGATTGATTCGAATATTTCGCATTTTTTGGGAACAAAATATCAGTCAAATCCTCAGTAATCGTTGGTCTAGACTCTAGAGTGACTGTAGGACCTGGCATTGGTCTGGCTGATGGCTCTGCCTGGAACCTTTGGTTGATCTTTGATCTGAGCAGAGGGATTCATTGCGTATCACCTGCCTTGTGATGACTGCTATCAAACCTGCTGAGAGCACCCTTAGGTTGTCCCCTAAAGTGGTATTACGTTACTTCTGAGTTTGGCACCTTGTTTGAACTTTTAAATTGCAACTTGAGCAACCTTAAACTTAACTGACACAGTCCTCTCTCTCACACACACACTCGCACACGCACGCGCACACGCACACACACACACACACACACACACATACACACACATACACACATACGTAATTTTTTGCATTGCCCGTTACTTCCTCCCTCAAGCTACGCTCTCTTTGAACTCAAATCAATGGCCTCCGTGTTAGTGCGTCACGTATAATTTGAACCTGCTGTTCCAACTCGCCATTCAATCTTAATTGCCAAGCACTTCAATTTCAAGAGTTGTTAAGCAAACGGCACATATGAAAGATGAGCTCCAAACGATGAATCAAGGCCTTCTCTCTCTCTCTCTCTCTCCCCCCACTCACCCTTCATACTCTTCATATACTCTGAAAATGGGCTGTTCGCCCCCCCCCCCCCTCCCCCCCTTACCCCCCACTTTCATAACATTAATCTTTTTCTTTCATCCGCTCTTATTTTTGTGTACTCTGTCTATTGGCGTGACAGTAACTGAGGGTAGAGAGGGAGAGGCCTGCCTGGGAGTCGGAAGGTCACCGGTTCGCACCACCCTGGTGTGTCTATGTGTCTGTGTGTCCCTGAGCAAGACATTAAGACCCCCCCCGTTCTCTAAACATGACCATCTATCTGACAGTGGTGTAAAGTAACTGAGTACATTTACTCAAGTGCTGTACTTACTGTAAGTACAATTTTTGAGGTACTTTTACTTTACTGGATTATTTCCAATGTTCAATACTTTTACTTCTACTCCACTACATCTCAGAGCCATATGTCTGTTGGTTTTTGTAAAAAAAAAGAAAAAAGGAAGCAATTCATATGTATGAACAGAAATGTATAATATTACCCTGTGCTTCACAATAAAAAAGTTTTGAAACTACATCTCAGAGGCAAATATAATACTTTTACTCCACTACCATTATTCGAAAACTTTTTTACTAGTTACTTTGCAGATATAAATGATTACATTATAAAACATACATTAACCACTTTAGTCCTATTTGATACCTAGGGCTATACTAAAATGTTTGAAAATAGCAGATCTACAAGCTCACAACGCGTCGCAGCGTTGTGAGCTTGTAGATCTGCTATTTTCAAACATTTTAGTACTTTAACTTTTGGTACTTTAAGTACATTTTGATACCAATACGTTTGTACTTTTGCTCAAGATTTTTTACTTGTAACAGTACTTCTACATTGCAGTATTGATACTTTTACTTAAGTAAAACATTTGAGTACTTTTCCCACCACATCAGCTGGGTAAAGGTCACACAGAATTTTCCCTGCGGAGTCAATAAATGTCTACCGTTTTTTTTTATTGACCCTGAGTGCTTTGTTTTGATTAAAAACCGTATGGCAGTGTCCATCCCAACAGCACGTGGGGGGAGATGAATCACTATCACTCCACTCTACCAAACCACCTCCATCCCTCACTCTCCTGGCTGTCTGCTCCCAAATGAAACGGGCTCCGTTTACTGAGGTGTGTGTGTGTGGGTGTGTGTGTGTGTGTGTGTGTGTGTGTGGGGATTGTTGGGTGGACAGAGAGAGAGATGTCATGGCAGAGCTGAGTTAAAGGGACTACACCATGAATTTTAACTTTTCCTTCTTTTTTGGGTGTTTTTGGTCTCCCCTACCTCTCTTCTATCCCAAAAAATACCCCAGTTTGAACACTCAGGCTTTCACAGCATATCTGGGGTTTTATGTAAATTGGTCTCAAAACAGGCCAAACTGATTTGCCACCGAAAGTGACGTCACTAGCGGTACAATCCCTCCCGTTTTTCAGTTCCAACTTACTTTTTTTTTTTTTTACTTTTTCCACTCAGAACCAGGAGATAACATGCATACAAACTGGCTCAATAGCGCCACGTGCAAATCAGGACAATGTGGTATTGCAGGTGAAAGTGCTTTATAAGCCAGAGAGAAGTTAGTTGGAATGAGTATATCTGAGGCTTGATTTAGGCTCAAACCTTTTGAAAAATGTTTGAGGGACATAAACAATATGATATTAAATATTAAATATATTTTTTAAATTCATGGTGTAGATCCTTTAACCGTTAGCCCTTCAGGCGCCTCGTCTCGGGGGGTCAGAGTGCGGCTTGTGTTTAAGCTCCTGACGCAATAAAGGGTCAGAGGTCAGACCACCTCATGTTTCGCTAATCCCAGACTGGATGAAGTCTGTCTGTGTGGGCCGTGTGTCCAAAACGTCAACCAAGAAGAGAAGCATTTTCCTATCCCCTCCGGGCCTGTGTGTGTGTGTGTGTGTGTGTGTGTGTGTGTGTGTGTGTGTGTGTGTGTGTGTGTGTGTGTGTGTGTGTGTGTGTGTGTGTGTGTGTGTGTGTGTGTGTGTGTGTGTGTGTGTGTGTGTGTGTGTGTGTGTGTGTGTGTGTGTGTGTGTGTGTGTGCGCGTGTGCGTGTGTGTGTGTGTGTGTGTCAGTATAGTCTCTATAGGTATAGACATCCTAGTGTGCAAGGCTTCTGCTGTTATGAGAGAGCTTCCTCTTTCTGTTCTGTGCGCCAGCCAGCAGTTACCATGCGCTGCAGTGTGCTCTTCCTCTCTCTCATCCTCTCTACCTCCCTCCTCCTCGTCCTCCTCCTCCTCCTTCTCTTCTTCTGCACGTCGCCCACTCTCTCTCTCTCTCTCTCTCTCTCTCTCTGTCTCCCAGGCTCACAGGATTCTAATTTCTGTCCTGGTCGGGGTCGTAATTACTGCTTCAACACTCAGCTCAGCTTCTCTCTCCTTTCCCTCGATGAAACCAGACCAACAGGGGGGAGAGAAGATAGAGATGAATTGAGAGTGCTCTCTTTTTCATCTCTCTCTCTCTCTAGCTCTCTCTCTCTCTCTCTCTCTCTCTCTCTCTCTCTCTCTCTCTCTCTCTCTCTCTCTCTCTCTCTCTCTCTCGCTCTCCTTCCTGGAAAGTGATCTCCTCGGGCACTATAATGCTTTCCTCCCTCCCGCTTGCATTCAAGACCCGACACCTCAGATCTCCTAGTCTATTAGAATAGCCGAGTCAATAGATATAAGTACTGTCTGTCTGTCTGTCTGTCTGTCTGTCTGTCTGTCTGTCTGTCTGTCTGTCTGTCTGTCTGTCTGTCTGTCTGTCTGTCTGTCTGTCTGTCTGTCTGTCTGTCTCTCTGTCTCCCCACTCCATATCACAGTTGCATAAAGACACAGATGCCCAATTCAAGATTTAAGAAACACTAGCTGAGGTATCTTTGGCAGCGCGACTGCCCTCCACCCACAAAGCTAGGAGAATTATTTTTGAATTCCACTCGCAGTGTTATTTTAATGATGCAGTTCCACTGTCAGACTTTGGCGGCTAAGATGTGAGGTGAAAGGGCAAATGAGAGGGGAAAGGAAGATCAAGTGCTTTCGGATAATGAGGGAGTGTAGGTTTAAACTCGAGCTCTCTGTGAAAGATTCAAGTTTCAGCGTTATCGGCGAGGCAAGGGCGAGCCACATTCAAGTGACTCTGAGACCTGCGTGTGTGTGTGTGTGTGTGTGTGTGTGTGTGTGTGTGTGTGTGTGTGTGTGTGTGTGTGTGTGTGTGTGTGTGTGTGTGTGTGTGTGTGTGTGTGTGTGTGTGTGTGTGTGTGTGTGTGTGAGCACATCAACAGTACTCAAATGTTGTACTTAAGTAAAAGTATCAATACTATCGAATACTAAAGTATCAATACTATCAAATACTAAAGTATCAATACAATCAAATACTAAAGTATCAATACTATCAAATACTAAAGTATCAATACTATCAAATACTCCGTTACAAGTAAAAGTCCGGAATTCAAAATTTACTTGAGTAAAAGTACAAAAGCACTGGTATTAAAATGTACTTAAAGTACCAAAAGTAAAAGTACAGTGTTAAGTACAGTACTTGAGTAAATGTACTTAGTTACTTTACACCACTGCATCTGACCTCTAGGTTGGGAAAGTGAAAGTACATTTTTGCACATGCCTGGAATTTGTCCTCTGCGTTTTAACGCATCCTTAACTATATGAGGAGTAGTGGGCAGCTATACTGAACATCGCCCAGGGAGCTGCGGGAGCGTTTAGGGGGCGGTCCAGTTGTCCTGCGCTCACAAGGTCACATACAATGTGACGCGCAACGTGATGAGGAGCCAGGATTGAACGTGGAACAGTCCACTCTATACCAGCTGCTGGTGCTGCCCCTAAGGCTCTGCCCCCCCCCCTCCCATATAATATAGTAGTATTGCGATGGATAAATCTCCCATACATGTGCTCCATGCTGTGCTGCATGCCGTGCCATCCACTCAAAAGCGCACATATTCGGCACGCCATTGAACCTCCTTGGCAAACGAGACAGTAGTATTGTGTGCAGTTATCAGTAAAGATGCAAGTTGAGGTAAATATTAAGGTTGCCTCTTAAATTTCAAGTAGTTTTCTTGTTACTTCGCAATGAGATGGAATAAACTCAGGTATTACAGTGTGTGGCAAATCTTGGAACGGACGCCACTCGCATTTATCCCTCAAGATAAATCAAGAAGGCTTTAGCAGCCTTGGAAACGGGGGCACATCGTTCAACAATAAACCGAGTGCTCACCATGTTTTGTTTTCTTTCTTTTTCTTTTTCTTTAAAGTCTTATGAAACAGTCCACCTGTTGCCTGGGGGTTTTGGCGTTATGAAACAGTCA
Organism: Gymnoscopelus braueri; assembly: GCF_963280865.1. Taxonomy (NCBI): domain Eukaryota; kingdom Metazoa; phylum Chordata; class Actinopteri; order Myctophiformes; family Myctophidae; genus Gymnoscopelus; species Gymnoscopelus braueri. The sequence goes on from NC_137618.1 coordinate 37,811,934, forward strand.
GTTGGCTCCTGCGCAGTAATAAACTGCGGATCAATATTATAAGTGTTTTAACTAGAAAGGTGCACTCAAGTTACTCAGTAGCGCGTAAATAGCTCTAAGAATGATAGCGATGTACTGTATGCAGGCACATGTCCACTTATTGTCACCTTCTCTCTCATTCACAGTCATTGTCTACCTCTCTCCATCTTTCTCTCCGATTTCTGTCATTCAAATTGCTCTTTAAACCATGAAGACCTGGAACGCATCTGTGTCATGTTAAGATTTCTTTGGCTATAAGCTCATAGCGCGGCACAGAGTGCCGCGCTATGAGCTTGTAGATCTGCTATTTTTGAAAAATCGTAAAAAAATGTATTTTGTATTTTTTTCAAAAATCTGTTAGGATTTACGAAACATTTTAAGAATCGGACTCAGGCCTTAATGGGTTAAACCAAAAAGTCTGATTGTTAAAGGACGACTTCACCGCTTTTCAACCTATCTTCATATAATTGGTCCTCACTAATACTCATGATAAAATTGTACAATTTTTTTCTACTTGGTCTGTGTCTCATAGGAGGGCTGTGGACAGTCCAGAAACCTGTCTACCAGTGACATCATCGTTAGGCATGATTTTTTTTTTCCAACAAGATTTCACATTTTTATTTAGATTTGTGTTAACACGAGAACAATGGCTTCTTTTATTGCATTGCAACTTTCCAGGAATAGAAAGCCTGCAGTTTCTATTAGCTTGGATTCCCCATTGATGATGTCACTGGTAGACGGGACTCTGAACTGTCCACAGCCCTCCTCTGAGACACAGACCGAGTAGAAAAAAATGGTACCATTTTATCATGAGTATTAGTGAGGACCTATTATATGAAGATAGGTTGAAAAGCGGTGAAGTCGTCCTTTAACACCTTATGTCAGTTATGTTTGTATCACCAGTCAGTCAAAGGTGGCGATTCCTTCACAAGATCTGTGAAGATCTGTAATGTCATTGACACAAGTTGACAGTCAATTGTACATAGTCTCAGGAAAGAGACCTACAGTAAGATGTGAATGTGTGTGTGTGTGTGTGTGTGTGTGTGTGTGACACTGTGCATGAGCGTAACCCATTAAGACCTGAAGATCTAAAAACGTTTTCTAAATCCTAAACGTTTAAATATATATATATATTCAAAGATTTGAGGAAAAAAATCACGTAAAAAAAATATAGCAGATCTACAAGCTCATAGCGCGGCACCGAGTGCCGCGCTATGAGCTTGTATATCTGCTATATTTCAATAGCCAAAGCAATCTAAAATGACACAGATGCGTCCTAGGTCTTAATGGGTGAAGACGAGTAAAGCGAGAGATCTCTCAATGAACATATACACACATTGCGAATTTGCGTGACATATTTAATGTTAGATTCAACCAAAACAAAACATGTTATTTTCAAATCCAGCATGCTTGTTTGGCAACTGTATGTCTGTTATTTCAAGATGGCACTCTATGAGGTGCTATATTATTTGTTAGTGCTGGCACTTTAATATCTGTAAAAGTGTCTAAAGACAGACTTATGACAGCTGAGCTCAATGTGTGCAAACGATGCTAGCCAGACGTATGGAGGATTGAGATGACTTGAGATGCCGCTGGAGGGCTCATCCGAGGACAATCTAGAGAGGGAGACGTGATTAAGACTGTTGTAATTTGTTGTTCTTACGGCGTGTCACTTTTATACATAGTATATGTTTTGGTGTTAATATAAATGTCGGCTTTGTGGCTGGCTGCCTTTAAAACTTGCAAGTCTGCGATTGGCCGGCCTGGCAAGGATGCTTATCCCATAACCTGGAGGGCGTTGTGAAAGATATTTAAGAATTGAGGTCCTTGGCCTGCTGCCGATGTGCGCAAGAAACTATGCTGATCGGCCAACAGTAGTTGTATGCAAGGGTTGCCAGATCTGCTCATTATAATTTCCCTGCAAGATTGTATTTGAAAATAGCCGATCTACAAGCTCACAACGTGTCGCATCGCGACGCGTTGTGAGCTTGTAGATCTGCTATTTTCAAATAGCTGATGTATATGTTAAAGTGCTCATGTGGCCCATAAGTCGCTTCTTTTGGGCTGGTTTTCCTAGACCTGGTTGCTTGTTTCTCTCACAGAATCTGGCAACACTGGTTGTATGTGAGATTGGACAGACAGACAGACAGACAGACAGACAGACAGACGTGGCTGTGTATCTGTCGCCGGCAGCCTGCAGCCTCTCCAGTCCTCCTGATGGACACGTGTCACGTCCTGTAATATCAACACCGTTGGACAACTGTAATTAAGACAATAAACACACACTGACACACCTGTGTGTACAGAGGAACAACTGGTATTTACTGCACACAGCAGTTCAGCGATATCGACCTGGAGCACACACACACACACACACACACACACACACACACACACAACACACACACACACACACACACACACACACACACACACACGCGCACACGCTCACCCTCCTTATTTACTCTGCTAGCAGCCTTGGCTAATCAACAGATGGAGGACTCTGTACTGTAGAGATGCTGTATTTATCCCACAGCAAACACCTGGTGGTCTCGTGGAAGAAACACAAACACAAGCCACAAACACACTGTACACACGTTTTCACACACGCACACACGCGCGCGCGCACACACACACACACACACACAAATATCTGCAAGCACCGACTGCAGGTGCAGTTTGGTCATTTTTTCCATTTCTTTCTCAGTTTGAGCTTGATCACATAATGTGATCAATTTATAAACATATAATCACACTTTATGAAACCTGCTTCTACCAATAATACGGTACGTCATAACAGTCAGCCAATACAGGGGTTTCCAAGCAGTCTTTTAGGGCACTGGTTCTCAACCTGTGGGCCAGGGCCCCCCACAAATTGGCAAAATACTTGAACATTTGAATAATAATAATACATATAACATTAATATTAAAAAGTTATTCCGATAAATAAGAACTTAGCGTATACTGCGTTAGTTCCATTGACCCAAGGTGGAACACAATCAAATTGATTGATTGATAAACACGCCCTGAAAATGCAACACGGGGTGTGGGTCCTGATCCAGAAACGGTTGAGAACCACTGTTTTAGGGTATAAATTGGGGATACAACGGCGCTCGGGTGGCGCAGTGGTAAAGTCCCTGCCCACCACCATGGAGGATGTGGGTTGTGAAACTAATTGACATTATGACTAAATTGGGGAGAAAAAGGGGGCTACTCTGAATTCAGAAAAAAAAAATAACAAAAAACTGTGGATACAGTACTGCTGGCTACGCAGTGAAATCCTCAGTGTTAATTTATGCATTTGTAAAATGACCACTGGGAATTGTACTGTTTGCCTAAGCTGAAGCTGAGATGTTGATGAAGTGACGTGGCCATGATTCTCTCCTATAATCCAGCAGAGCACAGTGTACAGGGCTGCTGTGTACATAGAAGCTAACTGTAATGTGTTAGTAGCCCCAGGCTGCTTCAATGGTGGTGCCGTTTAATTACCTGGTGCCTACTTGGGGTTAATGAGTCAGTCACACACACACACACACACACACACACACAGACACACACGCACACGCGTACACACACGCACACACTCACGCATGCATGGACAACCGCACGCTTGTGGACACACACAGATGCATGTGCATGTACTGTACACGCACACATAAATCCATGCTCACACACACATGCATGGAAGCACATGGGGGCACACTTTCACAGACATTTATCATGCTGAATTTGGAGGGGCACTCGTATACACATACACAGCTGTCTCTCTCTCTCTCTCTCTCTCTCTCTCTCTCCATCTCTCTCTCACACTCTCTCTCTCTCTCTCTCTCTCTGTTGCGTACCGTTTTCACACGTCCATCAGTCCACACTTGCCTCCCTGCTCTGCAAGGTCGGTCGGTGTTTATATTTTCTGCTGTGAGCGTTTACTCATGCATCACCATGTCTGCAATAACACCGCTGAACCCCGGCTGACCCGGCGAGAGCTGGAGGTGTTAAGTCGTCAGAGTTCAGGGTCAGGGGTCGCCGTGTCTATAAACAGTGTCAAGGACAATGATGGAGGACCAAGGTCACAGGAGGTCAAGGTCATACGAAACCAAAACCATAATGGGAACTCGGAAAGCCTGGCCAGTCGGTTTGGGGAGGGTAGTGAGGTGGGGGAATGGGGTTGGGGGGGGGGGCCTAGCGGAGAGAGTAGAATAACAAGGGTAATGAATGACTTTGCCTGTCAACATAATGCCATGGTTTCAGGTTGTGGGTGTTATAAAATGCCTTGTCTGTCAGACTGACCTATCTCCTGCCTGTGTGCGTGCGTGTTTGTGAGAGAGAGAGAGAGAGAGAGAGAGAGAGAGAGAGAGAGAGAGTTGACTCCAGGCCCCCTATGCCTCTCCATCAGCCTCCTGGAAGTGCTCGATTATTTAGTCTTTCTTAATTACTGTTGTCTCACTCTCTCTCTCTCTCTCTCTCTCTCTCTCTCTCTCTCTCTCTCTCTCTCTCTCTCTCTCTCTCTCCATTGTTCTCTGTCCTTCCCTCTTGATCTCTCTGTCTCTCTACCGCTCTCCTCTTCTCAGTTGACTACCTGTGGGGCCAGTCAATCAGAACACAAGTCTTAATCCCATAACACACACACACACACACACACACGCACACACACACACACACACACACACACACACACACACACACACACACACACACACACACACACACACACACACACACACACACACACACACACACACACACACACACACACACACACACACACACACACACACACACACACACACACACACACACACACACACAGGGCCGCATTAAGGCCCCTCAGGGCCGTGGAACTACACCAAATCAAAGGCCCCCCCTCAACATTAATCGGACAATATTGGGTGCGTTCACGCGCACGTGCGTTTGGTGCACGTGCCACCGCCAGCACGATCGGTGCTGACACAGGCACTGGGCAGAGCCTTTCCAACTTCAGTCTATGCTATGACTACAGTGTCTATCATTACAAATTACATTTATTATTAAGGAGGTTACTTTATGGTCATTACAGTCGTAGCCTACTAGACATATGGTGATGAGATGGGTAACAAATGTTTCATATTTATTTTCTTATTCTTCATAAGAAATTAAACAATTCAAGTTTAGAATTGAGAAAACAATACTCAGCAGAGATGGTAAAAGTACTACTCACTTTCTTCACTTAAAGTAGAAGTAGCCTCAGATACATTTACTTATGTAAAAAGCGACTTTGGTAAAAGTACTCATTCAACTAATTACTCAAGTAAAAGTACAAAAGTACAGGCTCTGAAATGTACTTGAAAAGTTAAAGTAAAAAGACCTCTTGAAGTCTACCGCAGTGGTTCTCAACCTTTTTACCACCTCAGAAAATAATATTATGGCTCACCATTATGACCGACTGATGTTAAAATACAGTAGCGTAGACCTACTGTATACCCATCCTATTCAGCTATTTGCACAGTACAAATGTATTAAGAATATGTCATTTAGATTTTCACAGTGTACATTATGGTAGCACTAAGACAGACAGACAGACAGACAGACAGACAGACAGACAGACAGACAGAGATGACATTAACAACCGTGAGCTACATTATTCAAACACAGCACGTGAGATACAGTCTACTTCAAACAAACACACACACGCACACACATCTTCATTGTCAGGTTAACTCACCATGCTGCGCCGAGGTTCAAAGAGTTTAATGCACGGCACTTCCAAAGTTTGTACAATGTTTAAGTCACAGGAGCTGGTTTTCATATCGTAAATAATATGAACGTTGGCCCAAATCTTGCGTTTAATCCACATGGTTCTTGTTTATTGTGTTGCGGTCACAGACCATGATAGCAGACTCATACTGGTTAACAGAAACAAACTTACCATAAAAGCGGAGGATTTCAAAATAAGAGCCGCTTGTAAAGATTAGTCGACAGTAGTTTTATTTTTTTGTCTACTTACAGGAAGTAGAAGTGACACATCAGTACCAGCAACGGTATGCAAGAGGTTTGCATCTGTTCTGCCGCGCAACATTAAAAATAAAGCAACATATGTTTCTAAATATATATAATTCAAGAAGAATATATATAATATTATAATAAAATAATATAATTTTTTTTTTTTTTTACAATAATATATATATTTTTAAATACATAATTCACACAGGGCCCCTGCAGGCTCAGGCCGTGGAACACAAGTTCCACTAAGTTCCACGGTTAATGCGGCCCTGCACACACACACACACACACGCACACACACACACACACACACACACACACACACACACACACACACACACACACACACACACACACACACACACACACACACACACACACACACACACACGCGCGCACATGCACATGCACACACACACGCACACGCACACGCACACGCACACACACACACACACACACCGGCAACTCTCTTAATCTTAATGAAGTTATTCTAAGTCTTCTGTCAGCACGGGTGGCTGTGTGATTGTGTGGTTTGTGTGAGTGTGTGAGGATATTCTGTATACTTGTATATGTGTATACTTGTATGTGTGTATACTTGTATGTGTGTATACTTGTATGTGTGTATGTGTGTATACTTGTATGTGTGGATACTTGTATGTGTGTATACTTGTATGTGTGTATACTTGTATGTGTGTATGTGTGTATACTTGTATGTGTGGATACTTGTATGTGTGGATACTTGTATATACAGTATGCTGCTGTGTGTGTGTGGGTGCATGGTGTGGTATATGGTCTAGATGTCGCAATCTATCTTCTGATGCAGCATGCGTTCTGAAAAACAAACCGAGAGGTCACGCTCCCTTCCACTCATACTGTACTGTACTGTGCAGCCCTAGCGCTTGTGTCTGTCTGTGTGAAACTGTACAAACTCAGCACGGTGCGACTCGCCTCGCTTCTTTGCGTCTGTGAGAAATGTTTGTCAGCCAGCAGCAGCTTTCTCATCCAAGAGTGAAAACCACATAGACATACTTTGTCATATATTAACTATAGAGTATAACTTTTATTTAAGCAGGTTTGTCACGTTCAACCCAGATATGGCTCAAACAAGGGGTTAAATTTGTTCGTCTGCTATGCCACAAACATGTGCAACGCCCAACCAACAGTCGTAAAGGAGCGTAAATCCCTACTCTCCTTCAAAACCGCTCTAAAGGAGCACTTACAGGTGGCTGCAATTCGAAACTGGCCTCTGTAAAAGCCTACCCCCCCCCCCCCCCACTCGAACAATTTATTGTACATATTTTAGTTTTTAGTTTTCTAAGTGTTTATATGATGTTTTGCATAGTAGTGTTTATTTGTCTGTCATTGAATGTTTTGATGAATTGAATACAAAGGACCCCAATGGAAACAAGCCATAGGCTTTCTTGGGTTTAAAATCCTTTTAGTAGACCTTGTATTTCAACTGTACTTTCCTGTACTTTCTTTTTTGCAAACTGCTAATAAAGTATTCAATCAATCATTCAATGTCTCACTGAGATCACATGTCTCTTTTACAAAGGGAGACCTGGCCAAGAATAGCAGCAACATGTTTCGACCATCAAATAACATAAAATCACATAGATTTGAGTGCATCGAAATGATCGAATGAAATATTTTCAAACAGACAACCTTGGATTCAATAGATTTCACCATAGTTTTACTGAAAAATCGTTCCAGGTTACAATGCTTTAAAGATTTAAGCTCTGTCTGTTCAATGCAGCAGCTGCAGAAAACCCTGAAAGTTTTCTTTCCCAGTTCTGTTCAGACTTTGGGTATAAACCTCAAAGTAGCCTAAGAAAGGAGATCTTATTTTCCATAATTAAAGTTCAAGAGAGAGGATAAGTGAGTCGGAATTTTGCCAAGAATGGATTTGTAAATAAAATCATACTGAGGTGGCATGTAAAGCAGGCCGGTTCACTTTTGAATAATTATACAGTGGCAAGCAGGAAAACCACATTTTGTAATTGATCTCAGAGCTATGCATGTTATTCCACTTTTATTCTTACTGCATCAGACTTAAGTAGAGATGGGGCGATAATCGTTATGATCGTTTATTGTGATAAAAAAAACGCTCAAAGTATACTACGTTACTTCTGTTACATCAATTGATCATTAACCCATTAAGACCTGAAGCCGATTCTACGAATGTCTCCTAAATCCCAACAGTTTTCTGAAAAACTTATGTTTCTATATCAGTGGTGCTCAATCTTTTTCATGTCAAGGACCCCCAAAATTATATGTATTTGGCAGCGGACCCCCATCTCAAAATATATTGTTCCAGGGACCCCCCAGAAGCAAAGATTCAAATTAAAAATGTTTGCTTTAAAAAAATATATATTCAATGATTTGCACAAATGTTCTCGATTTAAAAAAAATAGCAGATCTACAAGCTCGTAGCGCGGCACTCGGTGCCGCGCTATGAGCTTGTATATCTGCTATTTTTGAATAGCCAAAGTGTAAAATAATGCTTTTTAGCTCAAATAAAAAAATGACACAGATGCGTTCCAGGTCTTAATGGGTAAAAGAAAAAAGACATTGACATGCTCATGCATACCATATTCAAGCATGGAGACGCAAGCAGAGAATGCGGCACTTTGCGACAGTCGGAGGTCGGTGTGCATTTTGCGTCATTTGCGTGAATAAGTGAACAAGCGAACACATTTTGTCCCAGTGACCAAAATCACACTAGAAAATGATCTTCGCCTCCGGTGTGAACACACTTTCTCTCCCTTCTCCACCCTCCCTCTCCCTCCCTCTCTCCTTCCCTCCCCTCACATTAACTGTTGCCTAACAACACTGTGCTGTGATTTGTGCTGACACCAAGCATGTTCAGTCCATATATGGGTATATGTGCGCCCGCCACAGACACTGCTCGCCACATCTAGTGCTTTATATGGTATATCAATCAATGTATACAGTATGTGCCATGGACTCACTGTTTCTATTCAAACACACAGTTTCTATTCAAACGCACGCACGCACGCACGCACGCACGCACGCACGCACGCACGCACGCACGCACGCACGCACGCACGCACGCACGCACGCACGCACGCACGCACGCACGCACGCACGCACGCACGCACGCACGCACGCACGCACGCACGCACACACACACACACACACACACACACACACACACACACACACACACACACACACACACACACACACACACACACACACACACACACACACACACACACACACACACACACACACACAGAGACTGACACACGTGTGCACATGTACCAACAACACACATACACAGAGGCAGGAAATGATTCCATTTCAGGTAAGGAGAGGACTGGGATTGGGAGCAAAGTGCAACGTGTGCGGCTCTCGATCCGTTCTAAATCCACTGGTGTTTTTTACATGCAGAGATTTGAATCTCTATTCTCTATTGTGGAAGTGTTATGATGACCACACCACCAGTACAGTAAATTGTATACTGTATGTCAGTAGCGTCCCCAGGAATTACATTTAGGGCAGGCGAGATTATTATTTTTTTGCATCCCCTCCATCGGCTATCGAAAACCGGCGAAAGTGGCCGTTTTACAGATGTTTTGGCCATTATCTCCGGAACGGAAGGTCCAATCTGCTCAGTTCAAAGCTTGTTGGATGCGTGACTTTGAGGACATTAAGCACGCACATTTGGGTTATTTGGGTTTTCTAGGGGAGGCGAGATCTTAGTTGGGCAGGCTGCTGTAGATTCTAAGTTCTATCAAACCCTTTCAAAACCATTCAGTCCATTGCATGTCAGTGGAGTGTCTAGTGATCTAGTCTAGTGATCTCTGGCCTTGTTTAGCTGATTGCTAAGTATATGTGTGTGTGTGTGTGTGTGTGTGTGTGTGTGTGTGTGTGTGTGTGTGTGTGTGTGTGTGTGTGTGTGTGTGTGTGTGTGTGTGTGTGTGTGTGTGTGTGTGTGTGTGTTAAAATTCACCATCAAAGCAAGAATGCAAATATTACCAACCAAGTACAACCTGTCAATCTGGTATCCTGACATCCATAGTCCACTCTGTATAAACCATCATGATTCTGAACAACACCTAGAATCCATTGCACACATCATCAATGGATGTAGTGCATATAAAAATGTGTACATTGCTCGCATTGTTGACTTAGTGTCCGATGCAGTCAAAAAAATGTATGCCTTCCAGTGCAGCAATGTACAAACACTCAAGAGTGCTACCAGATTGGTTTGGTTTAGCTTGTGATGTCTTTGCTAACATCCCAAATACCCCTGATGTCGTTTTTGTTGACACCTGTCACAAGGAGGTTCTGATTCTGGAGGTGGTTTGTGTTTTTGATCTATACATGAACCAGGCTTACCAAGATAAGCATTCTAAGTACCAACCGCTACTGAGAATCATAACAAACCTTGGGTACAGATGCAGATTCTCTGTACTCATATTTGGAAGCCTGGGCCATGTATATAAGCTGACCACGAGTGGCCTAGCAATCCCTGGCATGACAAAAAACTAAGCCAAACAACTTGCGAAATATTGCTCTGTTTCAGCTATTATAGGCAGTTTGTCTGTGTGGAGGAGGAGGTGCCATGTGTTTCCTTAGGGACCATGAACTATCAACCCCGTTATATTTGTTTCCCTGAAAATGAATTGTAATTTGTGGATTCAAATAAAGAATTAAAATGTGTGTGTGTGTGTGTGTGTGTGTGCGACGTGCGTGCGTGCATGCCTGCCTGCCTGTCTGTTCGTAAGTGTGTGAAGACTGTGAACATGTGCATACTCATTTTTGTGTGTGTGTGTGCACGTGTGTGTGTGTGCACGTGTGTGTCCGTGGCGAACCTTGGCGTGCGTGCGTCCGTGCATGCATGTGTGTGTCATACAGGGAGATGTCCTACGACCTATATAGGCTATGGGCTGAAGAGAGTTGTTCTCCTGCTTTTCTGGTTTCAGTGAATAAAGCAAAGCATGATCCCACAGTGACACGCAGGGCTTACGAGCTGCTTTCTGTTCGGCCGCTGGACATTTCCTGCTGCTCGACTGTAAATTCTCTCTTTCAGCTCCATAGAAAATCCTTTTTACTGCGATTGTACTACCTGTGTTTTTGTAGCCACAGATTGGCTGCTTCAAAATCCCATGCAGCCTCTTAGCAGAGAATCCCGCAGTGGTACTCTGACTGAATGTCTTTTCACCTGGGCTATATTTAGTATATCCAAACCGATATGCATCATGGTGCACGCTGAGTGGTTGTGTGCAAAAAGGGGGTTGCATTGTCGAGTTGTTTTATTGCTAAAGTAAAGCAGGCATAGCCAATGAACATCTGCAGTAACCTTAACCCATTCAAACTGGGAACCCATCTCTGTCATTTTAGATTTCTTTGGCTATTCAAAAATAGCAGATACAAGCTACAAGCTCATATGAGCTTGTAGATCTGCTATTTTTGAAGAAAAAAAACGTGAAAATGTGTGCAAATCATTGAATATAAATATATTTTAAGCGAAAATTTGGAACTGAAATATTTGCTTCTGGGAGTTCCTGGAACAAAATATTGTACAAAATGTATAAAAAATATATATTCAAAGATTTGCAAAAAAAATCACGATTAAAAAAAAAATAGCAGATCTACAAGCTCCGCGCTATGAGCTTGTAGATCCGCTATTTTTGAATAGCCCAAACAAATCTAAAATGACAGAGATGCTTTCCCGGATTGAGTGGGTTAATGTAAAAAAGAAAAGTGTACTTGAAAAATCTCTCCTTACTGTAAGTAAAAGTCCGTACTAAAGCCTTATAAGATTAATCTACAGGCAAACAATTGATCCCCACACAGCTCTCTTGGCCATTTCTATGCTATTTTGTGTGGTGGAAAAAACAAGGGAAATGGCTGAAATATCACGGCACAGTTTACGCCGTGGGAGGGATGGATGGTCTGAACCGCTATCAGAGGTTGCCGTAGAAACCGAGCAGAGGCTATTTGTTCCAATTTGCTTCTGTGTATCGAGATCAAAAAAGCCCCATGTAACCCAAAGTGCTCTCTTCGCATATTAGCCTCCACGTTTGATTTAGCCAGCCAGAGGTATAAATTCACCTGATTTATACGTACGTTCATAAATTAACCCATTAAAGCCGGGAACGCATCTGTGTCATTTTTAAGATTTCTTTGGCTATTCAAAAATAGCAGATATACAAGCTCATAGCTTGTAGATCTGCTATTTTTGGGGGGAAATCTTGGACATTTTGTGCAAATCTTTGAATATATATATTTTTTAAAGCGAACATTTGTAACTCATATCTTTGCTTCTGGGGAATTCTACAAATATCTTCAAAATCCCAACAGTTTTTTTTTTTTAATGTCAAGGACCACCCAAAATGATGACATATTTGGCCGTGGACCCCCATTTCAAAATATTTTCTTCGGGACCCCCCCAAAAGTTGTAACAGAGCTAAAAATGTTCGCTTAAAAAAAAAAAGATTTGCTCAAGTCTTCACGATTTTTCAAAAATAGCAGATCTACAAGTTCAGAATATTTTTGAACAGCCCAAAGAAAAGAAAAAAATAATTACAGGTCTAAATGGGTTAAATTGGAAAACATTTAAGCCTCCGTGTTTTTTGTTGTTGTGGGGCACAAAATAGACGGTACATTTAATTCAAATAGCTACAGGGGTGTTGACATGTGAGACGTAATGAAGGCTGTGGGTTTTGTATTGGGGTGAGAAGGCCCCCAGGCAGTTGATGTAGTGGAGTTTAGTGGCGGGGGTTCGACTGTTCCCTCCTCTCTCCCTCTGTTTTATAGGCAGTGGTGGAAAAAGTAACTACATGTACTCAAATACTGTACTTAAGTACAATTTTGAGGTACTTTTACTGAGACTCCAATATTGAACTTTTTATACTCCACGACAATTATTTGAAAACTTTAGTTACTGGTTACTTTGTAGATTTTGATTATTATTACAAAACATTAACCACTTCAGCCCTATTTAAACTTTGGCTATTTGAAAATAGCCAATCTACAAGCTCACAAGCTTGAACTTGTAGATCTGCTATTTTCAAAAGTTATAAATAATAAATAACATTTTTAGACATATGATAACTTGTGAAACGGAACATTCTGCATAATGAGTACTTTTACTTTTGTTACTTTAAGTATGTCTTGATGGCAATAATTTTGTACTTTTACTCAAGTAAATTTTGATTACCGGACTTTTACTTGTATTTGTATGAGTTGAGTGTTTCTACATGGCAGTATTGATACTTTTACTTAAGTAAAACGTTTACTTTTTCCACCACTGTTTATAGGCCATTCCTGCCCCCCCACCCCCCGCACTCGCCATTGAAAAGTTGGCGGTTTGTTTACGAGAGCGGGAGCAGCTCTTTGTGACACTCCACACCACTTATACGAAGAAGGCGAACAAAATAGTGAAAGACTCACCCCTCCCCCCTTTCTCTCTCTCTCTCTCTCTCTCTCTCTCTCTCTCTCTCTCTCTCTCTCTCTCTCCAGAAGCAGTTTGTAAAGGGATAGACGGTGTTGTCAGGCCCATCCTTGCAACCAGAGGATGCTGGGCCAGTGATGCCTAGGTGGTGAGTACTCACTTCCTGTTTCTCTCTGCAATCTGCTTCTTCTTGCATCCTGGCATGTCAGGAGTGCACTTGTTTTAACCACTTTGTGTGCACTTTGTGTGCACATGCGTGCACGTGCGTGTGTGTTCATTATAGAGAGATACTTCTATATATGTTTTTGTATGAAGAATAGTGAAATTAGCCAAAATACAAGCCCACGACGCGTCGCATTGCAATGCCTTGTGAGCTTGTAGACTGGCTATTTTGGAAAACAAAATAGAGACGCCAGGTTCAGTTTAATTATCCTTCTATTCAAGTTTCCCCCCGCCATTTCTATCTTTTTCTACACAACGTTTTACTACTGTGATGAAGTTCCATAACTTCCACACTTTTCTTTTCTTTTTACTGCTTAACACAGGACTTTTTTTCCCCTCTCTCCTTTGTTTTGAAACCGTTGTCCAAATATCCTGCTGGTCCTACATACGGCATACATCTGTTAATTCCTCTCTCTCTCTCTCTCTCTCTCTCTCTCTCTCTCTCTCCGTCTATTCCCCCTCCACTCGGTGGCCCCTGTAGTAAGAAGTGAGGCAGCCTTTTATGTAGGAAGCCTTTTATTCTGACTGAGAGTAGAAGTGAATTTGAAAAGCAGCATGATTGTGGCAACGGAGACGAGGAGCGGGGACAAAAACAGGAGGGAGAGGAAGAAGAGGAGGAAGAGGAAGAGGGGGGGGGGTTGGGTTCTTTCATACAGGCTGCTATTGGAGGCGTTTTCCCTCTGCAGCACTCTCTCTCTCTCTCTCTCTCTCTCTCTCTCTCTCTCTCTCTCTTTGTCTCTCTCTCTGTCTCTCTGTCTCTCTCTCTCTCTCTCTCTCTCTCTCTCTCTCTCTCTCTTTGTCTCTCTCTCTGTCTCTCTGTCTCTCTCTCTCTCTCTCTCTCTCTCTCTCTCTCTCTCTCGGAATGTTGAATCGTTTCAGTGAGGCATAGCTCTCCCTAATTGGTCCTTTGTGGTGTAATCATTGCTCAGATCGGTTGTGATGTCATCATGTGAGTACCTGCTGATATCGCCGGCCGCCGCCATAACAAACAAGGAGTCACCGAGTTTGTGCGGATCGATAGATCACAACCCTTTTTCGCTGGATTCGAGTGCCATTCTACCCTTAAAAAGTTTGCAGATTGTCTCACACACCCCCTCCCTCAACCCCACAAGACACACAGTCCATAATGAGCTGGTGGATTGTGTGATATGCGCACTGCAGTATAAGTGATGTTAGCTTTGTAATTGGAGCGATCCACTTTTCCCAGTGTGTTTCTTCTCGTTATGTAAGGAAGTAAGACCTAACAGTACAGTATTAGCTTCTGAAATGTACTCGAAACAAAATGAATACAAAAAAGTGTTCAAAAACGGTATGCAGTGCACATCCGGGGGGGGGGGTTATTAACTGAACGAATGCACGCTTAGCTTGTCTAACAACCGCTAAGGCTACAAACTCCCCCGAGAGCCAATTTATCATGAAAGGCATAGGCCAGTTGTGTTTCTCAATCCCCCCTCATTGTCAGCGTCTGTATATATATTTTATATCCCCGCAGGCAGGCCGGGGCCTGGCATTTTGCTTAAACATTCTGTTGCTCTATTCCCCTCCCGCGGCGGCCACCTCTTCTTTCACTTACTTGTCTCTCGATTCAATCGGTGGCCTAAATGTGTCCCCCTAATGTGTGTTGGAGCATCAGTGCAGCCAGGCCCGATTCTCCAGCTCCTTTTAACTCATTCAATCCGGGGACGCATCTCTGTCATTTTAGATTTATTTGGCTATTCAAAAATAGCAGATATACAAGCTCATAGCGCGGCACCGAGTGCCGCACTACGAGCTTGTAGATCTGCTATTTTTTTGAAAAATCGGGAACATTTGTGCAAATCTTTGAATATATATATTTACATTTTTAACTCAAGTCTTTGCTTCTGGGAACAAAATATTTTCAGATGTCACCCAGAAGCAAAGATTTGAGTAAAAAATAAATCGCTTTAAAAACGACATGATTTTTCAAAAATAGCAGATCTACAAGCTCGTAGTGCGGCACTCGGTGCCGCACTACGAGCTTGTATATCTGCTATTTTTGAATAGCCCAAAGAAATGACACACAGATGCGTTCCCGGTCTTAAAGGGTTAAAGAGGCTCTGCTTGTGTTTGCCTTTGGTTTGCTGTCCTCTCTCTCCTCTGGGAGGAGAGCAGGGGGCCTCCAGTCGTGGCTGGCATGTTCTCCCCCCCTCTCGCTGCTGTTTGCTGATATTTGGTTGCGGAATGACAATAAACCGGAAGAAAACACAACCCTTTTCAACCCAAATGAGAGAGAGAACAAGGGAAAGAGAGAGAGAGTGTGTGTGTGTGTTAGAGAGAGAGAGAGAGAGAGAGAGAGAGAGAGAGAGAGAGAGGGAGAGAGAGAGAGAGACCTCGAAAACAAGGACATGGGGACTCATCCCTGGAAGGGGGGGGGCTTTGCTTTAAAGCATTTTGGTTTTGTGGCCCCTAGGGCCGAATTAAGGGAGCGTCATTATCCCTGGCAAATTACCACGGCTGCCTTTGTGGGTCTCAGCCACGGTACGTTAGGGTGCCTTTAAAAAACGTGGCCGAGCCATGCCCATTCAGTGCACAAAAGAGAGAGGGGCCTACTGGCAGATCCTTGGCCAGGCTCACAGAGGAGGCTTTCACACACACCACACCACACTGCACTGGCTGGTTGATGGGGGGTGGGGTGGGGTGGAGATGGAAGAGAGGGTCTTCTTCCTCTCTTCTAAGATGAGTAAAAAAAAAAACGCATCTCAGATGCTGGCCCATGCCTGTGACATGCTTGAGAAAAGAAGATGTCATCGCCCTCGCCCTCGTCCGGGCTGAGCTTCGAGGAACAACTCGGGTTTCAGCCAAAAATGCTTGAAGCTGATTGATGAGACCGCTGATGGAGGATGGGGTGGACCTTGCGGTATAGTCGTTGTACGCTGTAGCTCAGCGTTCCAGTTCCACGTGCTTGTTCACTGAGATTCTTCTGTCTTGTTTCTCTACCCTTACCGGCGCACCATGGGTAGATTAATAAAGCCTGACATTGTGTCACGCACGGAAAATAGCCACGCGCATGCTCATAATGTGTCACGCTTGTAGATCTGCTATTTTCAGTGCGCGACACCAGAGCACAGCTAAGTTTAAATCAGACGTAAGCCTTCCTGTGTTGTTATACCCATGTAGGGGCAATTGTTCAGGGAGCATAATAAAGAATTGTGGCTGCAAGTGTTTGCCCTGGTCACTGCTCCAATGGTTATGGGGTCATTTTGAGAGGACTGGACCTTGCAGTTAAGTCCAAGCCTCCTTTGTCCTCCCGCCATTGAGTGATGGAGCTCTCAAAAGCTGTAGGATCTGATTCTTTTTTTCTTTTTTTCTTCTTTCATTCATTTCTAAGGATTTCAACCGATACAGAGGTCGCACCATGTATGAAGGTCTCAGACAATTTATGTGTAAATGTTTTGTGGGATTCAAGTCTTGTCTAAAATGTTATATTGGTCATACTTAAAGTACAGTAGACATCAGCGTTGATACTCCTCGCATCGCTCTGCAACTTTAAACTCCCCGAAGAAACATAAATAATAAAGGCACTCGAAGTATATCGCACACACACACACGCTCAGTAAATACCACGAGTGTGTGCGGAACATTTGTTCCCTGGCGCGTTGCCAGTATTTATCATCTAATCAACTGGAGAGGCTTTACCCCTGCGATTGATGGCTCCTTCATTTTATTTTTCTTTCCTGGTGCCTAGTGGGAGATTTCATTACTCCGTAACGTTGTTTCCCAGTTTTATGAACTCAATTCCTCCACCGAGGAAGATGAAGAAAAAGGGGGGAGGGCTTTTGTTCAGCGGGGCCATGCTGGAGACACTGAGCCCGTAAATACTGAGCTGATCTTTGGATCATTAAGCTGTGAGCCTTGGGTCGTTTGGTTCTTTATCGCCCAGGCCTGGATCCCAGGCCGTAACGGAGGCTAACTGGCTAATGATTAGCTGTCGTCAACCCGGCCCCGCGATGGACCTAGCTGCTGCTGACTAGCTGAAAGGGAGGAGGCTATGAAAACATATAAATCAGCCCTCAAATACTGTGACCTCAGAGCTTTGGTCTGGTTTGTGTGCACAGTCAGACTGGTTAAACAGTTGTTGATGTCTAAATTTGAAGCCACATGGCCCTGCACTTAACCACAGTAACCCTACAGTAGCGTCCCTATTCTGGGGCAAACATTCAGCGAAAGAAAAATAGCAGTTCTACAAACTCACAATGCATTGCATCGTTGTACGTTGTGAGCTTATAGACTGAGTATTTTCGAGGAAGATAGTTGGTGTGGAGGGGGAAAAAAGGAGGGGACCTTTAGCATGGACCCCTGGGGGTCAACGGAGTATACAGGGTTTAAGTAACCTTGTCACCAACCTTTTTCTCATCTTACGAGGAGAAAAAGCCTGGTGACGAACTACAGCTAGCTGACAGTGTCTATAGGACCGGACTTCCATTGTATGTACTTACCCAGGAAGCTGTCTTTTTCGACCAATCACAACAGGGTTTTCATGCCCGTGGAATGTGTACTTCCGCTTAATAATAATAATAATAATAATAAACTTTATTTGTATAGCACCTTTCATGACATGAAATGCAGCTCAAAGTGCTTTACAGAGCAAGAATACAATTACAGTTACAACTAATTTAACAATAAAGCAAAAAAGAAAAAGAAAAAAGAAAAGCAGAAGCATAAAACAACATTAAAAAAATCGCAAAAGGCAGTGAATCAGGCAATACAGTGAGGACATGTATATCAACATAGAGATTTAAAAATCAACCAAAGAATCTGCTAAAAGCAAGAGTGAAGAAGTAGGTCTTGAGCTGTGCTTTAAAGCTATCGACAGAGGCTGCCCTGTCTTAGGTGTAATGGGAGTTTATTCCACGCTGTCGGTCCGTAGAAGCAGAATGCTGCTTCACCGTGTTTTTTATATGTCATTGTAGGCACCTCGATCAGGTCAGCACTAATGAAGACCTGAGGGGGCGGTTCGTAACATATCTAGGCAGGCAGTCATAGAGGTAGGAAGGTGCCAGACCATTGTTAGACACATCTTAGACACATTCAGTAGACGTTCTCGTCCAGCGTATTTGTGGTTACGAGGTTTTAAGAGTTTTGTGTTCACACTTCACAGTCAGACAGTGTTCACAGTGGCTAAACAGTTGTTGATGTCTACCACTTGGAAGCCACATGAACCTGTACTTAAAAAGTTGTCAAGCACTCCACCTAATTGCTCTACATCAAACCATGCGGAGGTCTATGTGCACGCGTGTTTGTGAATGCGACAAACAGTAGTTGTCGCCTCTTGCCTCTGATATTAAGTATATTGCCTGAGTCTCTAAACAGTCATGAGGTGTATGAGACTGAGGGGGAGATGATGATTGTTTATCTGGAAGGATAGAGAGAGCGAGAACCTCTGTTTTGGATAACGATCATCCCTTCCCATCTATCCGGGAAGCCCAATTATTTCTGCTCAACCGGAATCCATTGTGCTAAGAATGATACACCTCAATAGCGAAAGAATAGAAACAACGATAATGGTCTTCCTGCTTAAGGAGAAGATATTAGATCAACTTTTTTAGTTAGTCTCTGAACTAGTGAACTCTGCACTTCAAACCTGCAGGTTCAGGTTCGTGTCTCTGGCGTTTGAAGAACTTCCAAAAATCACAGTACAGTCAGGGATTTGTTGGATACACACACACACCATGCATACACCCCACCTGAACCTCACCTCCCGAGCTCAGAACTTTTCCAGCACGCCCCTGGGTTCCCCCTCCCTGCGCCCTCCTGGTGCGTGGGAATGTGTGGGAAAAACACTCCGAACCGCCAGGGCCTGTCGGGTTGTCAATTCCTGGCTGTATTGGCTGCTTAAATCATTCAGCGAGGATTAGAGGGACCGTGTTTTCTAATTATAGACCTGGCCCTGTACGTTTCCCTCCTAAGTGGGGTCGAATCTAACCCAACAGGCTGTCAGCCAGTAGCTCGCTCGTAGCTACATTTTCTCTCCGTTTCACATTTTCACACATTTTTACGTTGTCATTTCCCCCCTTGTCCCACACTCTATCTTTTCAGCCGCTCCTCTCTCTCTCTCTCTCTCTCTTCTTTGTCTCTTCATCTCTCTTCTCTTCCTTCTCGGCGCATTCAACAGAGAACTCGGAACAAAGACTGTTTTATTTGGCTTAAATAAACCCCAATGAGGTTGCTGTCAAAATAAATCACTTCCTGTATCAAGGAGGAAGCAGGGCATTGACTGAAAAGATAGTTTTTCGTATTCTTTATTTTTTTTACGCCCTCCAGAACACAATCAATCAGTGCCTTTCACATCCTTTCACCCTTGCAGAACAATCCCTTCGATTAACCTCTGAGAGAAGAACCCATCAGCCATTACCATTACAAAGGTGTTTATAGACACATTCACTTTAGGGCTTTTGTGCCAGGAAACTTAGTTGAAAGGACCATATTAATAAGCATAAACCATTGAAAGAGAAAGAGAATAATGGGGAATGATGGCTGCCAATCATAAATAAGGCATCAAGCTTAACCCATTAAGAACTGGAACGCATCTGTGTCACTTTTTGATTTGAGCAAAAAAAAAAAGCTTTATTTTACACTTTGGCTATTCAAAAATAGCAGATATACAAGCTCATAGCGCGGCACCGAGTGCCGCGCTATGAGTTTGTAGATCTGCTATTTTTGAACGATCGTGAAATTGTGTGCAAATCTTTGAATACATATTGTTTTAAAGCGAACATTTTTAACTCAAATCTTTGCTTCTGGGGGTCCCTGGAGCAAGTTTGAGGGTCCTTGACATGAGAAAGTTTGAGCACCACTGATATAGAAACATACGTTTTTTTCAGAATACTGTTGGGATTTAGAAGACATTCGTAGAATCGGCCTCAAGTCTTAATGGGTTAAAGTAATTTTTGGGCCATTTTTTGAGGCTTCATTTGAAGAGTGACAGGAGAGATAGTAGTGGAATTACAAACAGCAAATGATCCCGCATGCTGGGAATTCGCTGGTCAGGCCGTGTTTCGGCCATGTGGTATGCGGCCTCGGTTCACTCCATAATGCATGTTTCATTGCAGTGGTCGCTCTAGCGAAACACGTTTAATGCGTAAGTCGGCACACATGAAATAGAAGAGTGTTTTTGACAGAAGCGTGCAGGTGGTGTTGAATCAAAAACGATCCTTCCTCTCCTCTTTCCTTCTAGCCTGGTTCCAGACCATAGGCCCCGCCCACTCTCTGAGTGGACTGCCTCTTGGTCTGGTGTTGTAAATGTGAACCTATAGGACGGTACACAAATTGTATTGTCCAATGAGTGTCGGAGGTGGGCGTGGGGATCCCTTAGGATTGGTTTAGGGAATTTCTTATCCCCTCCCCCTTCTAATCGCCGACACATGGAGCCCATGTCAGACTGAAGCTCCACGCAGGTCCAGTCTGATAATCAGGCTACTTTCCTTCGTCACAGACGTTCTTCAGAGTGGGTTGCATTGTGACAATGTGACTCAGGTTATTAATATATTGTATTCATCAAGTTTTGTTTGGATACCTTTCTACCTTTCTATTTTCTGTTAATTATAAATTAAAGGGCCTGCACCATGAATTTTTATTTTTTATTTTTATTTAATATCATATTGTTTATGTCCCTAAAACGTTTTTCAAAAGGTTTGAGCCTAAATCAAGCCTCAGATATACTCATTCCAACTAACTTCTCTCTGGCTTATAAAGCACTTTCACCTGCAATACCACATTGTCCTGTTTGGCACGGGGCGCTATTGAGCCAGTTTGTATGCATGTTATCTCCTGGTTCTGTGTGGAAACTGGTTGGAACTGAAAAACGGGAGGGATTGTACCCTGACGTGACGTCACGTCAGGGACCAAATCAGTTTGGCCTGTTTTGAGACCAATTTACAGAAAACCCCAGATTTGCTGTGAAAGCCTGAGTGTTCAAACTGGGGTATTTTGGGGGATAGAAGAGAGGTAGGGGAGACACACAAAAAAGAAGAAAAAGTTCAAATTCATTGTGTAGTCCCTTTAAATTTGTAAGCTTTTTCCGAGCCTTTATTGAAAGTCACAGTGGAGAGAGAAATGAAACAGGGAGATAGAGTAGAGGGAATGCAGCAAATGGTCCGACCGGACGGGAATCGAACCGGGAACATGGTGCCAGGCATCAGAGCATACGTGGTACAGTACTGTACGTGCCCTAACCACTCGGCTGTCAGGTCTTTTCTTAGTGAAACAACTCAGTGAGACCCGTGGAACCGCGAAGCTCCTTGGAAAATTTGCATACTCTGTTTTGTAACCTTAAAAATGGTCCACTCACATTGTGAACGGCGTTCTGGAGCAGATGTGCCAGCTTTGAACATTCATGTCTGCTCCTCCGTGCTCCGGATAGAGAGAGAGAGAGAGAGAATGACAAAGCTTACCACAGTATGCCGCTTGCAAATGAAAGGCTACACTTGGCTCAGAGCTGTTTGGGTGTCTTGGGAGCCAAGTTATTGAGCCCTTGAATAGGTACAGCGCGCACTGTCACTATTCAATGTCAAGACGGAATAAAGGCACATTCCACATTCCCCCAACGTTTTACATGAGTCCCCCCCACACACACTCATCTGGCAGAATTTGGCTTCTTTACAGAATTAATTACTCTGAGGTTTTGGGGCTGATGAGTGCTCTTTGTGTTGTCAGTGTCCTGGTCCTTTGTGGGCCCCCCCAACACTGACATCAGGCTTGGCTGACAGAGAAAGTCCTTATTAGTTCTGCTCCGTGCTAATGTTGTTGTCAGAATAAAAAGATATTAAACAAGTCCAGTGTTTGAAATGCCGGGGATTTAGAGCATCTAACCCAAATGAATGGCCTGAATGGATTAGTTTATAATTAAGCCTGTAATTAGGCCTTTAGAAATCTTTCTTTCTCAAGCAACAGGTGTCGGACAACACTTAGTTGTCTTTGAGGATTCGTTCGCAGCGTGTGTGCCTAGCTGTGATACAGTGTCATTGACCTCCACTGTCTGGTTGAAAATAACCCATGTTGTTTCTCCTTTAAGCTAAAAAGAATGTTATTTATTCGTTTTGCTTCAACCAGTGATTACACTACGGTAATTGCAGTACCAGTCGGCCCCCCTCAGAAACTCGCAGGGAGTGTCGGCTCGCTCTCAGAATTGTAAATGCTCTGTTTGAACCACTTTGTTTTGCATCAGGGACTGGTTAACAATGCCACAGATGATCACTGGGTTGCTGCGTTGCTGCTCATTTTATAACACCAAATTTCCTGGCGCGGCGCCTGGGTCATGCATCAGGGCGACTGTAACAAGGCATCGCGTTGTGAGACCACTAAGCAATTAAAGCAGGACCGAAGATGTTTTGTCTTACGTAATTACATCAGAATGGATTTAATTATAGAGATGGGTGCGTCACACAAGTCACAGGGTGGCAGGTAGTATTGTAGTATTTGGGTGGATCGTCTGTCTTTTGGTCGAAGCTCTGTGTGTGTGTGTGTGTGTGTGTGTGTGTGTGTGTGTGTGTGTGTGTGTGTGTGTGTGTGTGTGTGCGTGTGCGTGTGCGTGTGTGACTGTGTATATGTGTGTGCGTAAGCGAGTGCGAGAGAGAGAGAGAGAGAGAGAGAGAGAGAAGATTAGATGGGCCTGTGGTTTAGCTGTGGGCATTCATCACTGCACCATTGTACTATGTGGGGACTGGCCGCAGAACTTTAAAAGCCACAAAGTAAAATCTTTGGTGTTTATCTATTTGTAACCCAAGAGAGTGTACAAATGTAACCAAACAGCCCCAGCAAGGGTCTGTTTGGTTACATTTGTACACTCGCTGAGTTAAAGTGGCACTGAGCATTTTACTGTACAGTCTGCTGCCTTTACATGTCTTGTCTGGAGAGAGCCTCTGTGAACCCCAAACGATGAGCACTTTCAAAGGAGCCACTCGTTTAGTTGTTGACGGTTATGTATAACAATCAATCCAGTCAATAATCACCATAGAGATTCTCCTATTGCATGCCGATGAGAGAGAGAGGACATTGTGAGAGCGAGGTGTGAAATTGACCAGCCCTCAGATAGAAGTGAGTTGTATCCAGTTGTGCGAGTGTATTCATGCTTGTGTAACTGCGAAAGTATAAGAGAAGATTGTGTGTGTGTGTGTGCCAACCTGGTTTTAGGGCTGTGCAGTGATAATAATAATTACAGTATATCGATATTGTGAAATTAGACTATGTATCATCTGGGATATGCAAAAGTGTTTGTCTTTTCCTGCTTTTAACGACTGCATTAGAGTGACGTGATGTCATTCTCTGAACTTGCCTGACGGTTCCAGCTCTTCCCTCTCCCTCTCCCTCTCCCTCTCTCTCTCTACTACAAAGTGTAAAAATTAAAGGGACATTCCACCGCGCTTCAAGCCGAAATCAGGCTGATCCGATGCGTCTCACCAGACACGCACATATAGCTGAATAAAGAAGGCGCTGGAGCAACTCGGTATGATTGGAGCCTTTTACTTTAATATAGAACAGGGGGGTGCAAGGCATGTGGAAAAGGTGAAAGGTGGCCGTTACAGGTCACCTATTTCACTCTTAGTGTAACATAAAGACATTACTGGGTGTGGAATGCCTCTCCTGGGCAGCTCCATATATACCAGCATCTGTCTGAGGTGTGGAATGCCTCTCCTGGGCAGCTCCATATATACCATCTGTCTGAGGTGAGCTGTCCGGCCAGTGAACATTAAACAATGACTGACACGTCAACTGTCTGCCACAGCCTTTACTGTCCCACGCCTATAAAATGCCAAAGGCAGACTGCTTTGGAGAAAAAGAAGGAAAAAAAAACACTACAGAGAAATCCGCCTGCCGTTAATTGGCTCCCACATAAGATTTGCGTTGGATTCCTGTGTCAGTAGCTATAGGAGCGAGAATGAGCTCAGCATACAGTATCTTGCCGTTTTCAATTAAATGTTTAAATGGAAGAATCCCTATCACTAAATCTCTGTTGACCTTGTCAGATGTTTAGAATGATTGGTGCCTTTCATTACCTTCTGCCTCTGAACACTTTGCTTTTTTTTGGCACTTTGTTCAGCTACGATTCTCATCAAGTGCCAGCTAGCTTGAAAGTGCCGCTATATAGCTTGAAACCTGCCCAGCATTCAGCGTTCAGACACAATAAAACTCTGCTTGAGTTGCACAACCAATCTACTTCCTTCACCTTTTCCACATGAAAGAATACAGCCATTCTAGACTGTTTTTTTTTCTCGCAATTTAAAGGACAGATTTGTTCGTTTTTTCCCCTTCAACTCTCTGCTACATTGTTACCACAGGCACGGAAAGAACAACACGAAGGCCAGCGTTATATGCAAAGAGAGGCCAAACAACTGCTCTGTGTTGTGTCTGCGTGAGCAAAGCCGTGACCTCGGCGGCGGTTTGGCCATGCGGTCCCAGCCGTGTCACTCTCTGCGCGCAGACAACGCACACACAGACACACACACAGACACACACAGACACACACAGACACAAAGAGTTCTTTAAAAGACCAGCCACAGCATTGTCATCGGGCTGCCTGCCTGTGATTGATCGCTCTGATGCAATGCAAATGGTTTGGTCTGAGGAATTCATTCTACTAGTACAGCAGTTCTCAACCTGTGGGCCGGGGCCCACTGGTGGGCCTTGAGGATATTGCAAGTGGGCCCCCAAATAATTGGAAAAACACTAAGATTTTAATGATAATATAAGATGAATATTTGTTCATTTTTTGTTAAATAAACTTATGCTCTGCACCCCACCCATCTGAGCACTTTCAAGATGTTCAAGTGGACCCTGATCCAATAAAGGTTGAGAACTGCACTAGTAGTGTATATGATAGTAGTAAATATCCAGTGGTGGAAAGTAACTAAGTACATTTACTTAAGTACTGTACTTAAATACAATTTTGAGGTATTTGTACTTAACGAGTATTTCTAATTTTCAGTACTTTTACTTCTACTCCACTACATCTCAGAGGCAAATATTGTACTTTTACTCCACTACAATTATTTGAAAACTTTAGTTACTAGTTACTTTTCAGATATAAATTATTGTATTATGAAACATACATCATACAATTTTTTTAAATAGCAGATCTACAAGCTCATAACGCATCGCATCGCGACGCGTTGTGAGCTTGTAGATCTGCTATTTTCAAATATTTTAGTACTTTTACTTTTGGTACTTTAAGTACATTTAGATGCCAATACTTTTGTACTTATACTCAAGTAATTTTTTTATTCTGAACTTTTACTACTATAGTATTTCTATATTGCAGTATTGGTACTTTTACTTAAGTAAAGAATTTGAGTACTTTTTCTATCACTGTAAACATCCATACGGCATAATGGAAAGGCACCCACTCCACTGAAGAAGGAAAAAAGCACTTGAAATGAGTGTTATTTAAAGCATTTATTGGCAACATTCAAGAATTGTCTCTGCTGTTCCACTTCACTGTCCAATGTGTCCATCCATTCTTGCAGGTGTGATGTAAGCAATTCCAAAAATGATCCTCCTTCATCCTGGAATTCAAGGCTGTATGAAGAAATTACCATTTGCATTTATCAACTATGCACTCAGAACATGCCACACACACACACACACACACACACACACACACACGCACACGCACACGCACACGCACACGCACACGCACACACGCGCCGTGTTCCCATGTGTGCCAGTATGTCAATTAAACTTGAGGTCTGCTGCCATGCTCCAGCGAGCTGACTCTGTCTAATGGGCCTCCATGCTCGGAGACTGTCTATAATGGAATTAATAATGAGACACGCATGTGGAGAGAGAGGGCTCCATAGTTATCAACGCAGTCGCACGCGCCATGTGTCTTTCGCATCAATCTCTTCCACCGTTGGCCAGATCATGAACGAAATAACACTTTGGTGGCCCAAAAAAGAACGAGAAAAAAAGGTCGGGCGAAACCCAAAGTCAGTGGTGGAAAGTAACTAAGTACATGTACTTAAGTACTGTACTTAAGTACAATTTTGAGGTATTTGTACTCTACTTGAGTATTTCCAATTTCCAATACTTTTACTTCTACTCCACTACATCTCAGAGGCAAATATTGTACTTTTACTCCACTACAATTATTTGAAAACTTTAGTTGCTAGTTACTTTGCAGATACAAATTATTACGTTATAAAACATACATTAACCAGTTTGGCCCTATTTTATACATAGGCTACTAAAATGTTTGAAAATAGCAGATCTACAAGCTCACAACGCGTCGCAAAGCGACGCGTTGTGAGCTTGTAGATCGGCTATTTTCAAACATTTTAGTACTTTTACTTTTGGTACTTTAAGTACATTTGGATACCAATACTTTTGTACTTTTACTCAAGTAAATTTTGAATTCCGGACTTGTAACAGAGTACGTCTAAATTGCAGTATTGATACTTTCTCTTAAGTAAAAGATTTGAATACTTTTTCCACCACTGGCTGTGACTCGCGGTGGAGTCATTCTCAAAGACCTTCCTTCCCTTTCTAGCCAATGGAGGAGAAAGGTGTGAGTCTGGGGTGGTCTCAGTCCAGCGCCATCAGCAGACAGGAGCTGACAAGAAGCAGAGTGGGTGATTAGTGTCTGCCTGTCTCTGCCATGCCAAAGATGGGAGAAAAGAACAGAGGATAAGCTCACAGCCGAGCCGGGCAGAAACCTTGTATCTCCATTATGTTTCTTGGTAAATGAATGCCCTATTTTTATTTTTTTACAAGAGTGTTGCACAAAAGTAGCAAAAATAGGCAAGCTCACGACATGTTTTTTTTAAAGAAAAAAATGAAAAAGTAATTGAAAAAACATGGTCTCCTCACGCATTAAAAGGACAATATCAGTCACCAGAACCAAGGACGGATGTTTTCAATGAATCTAACATGGTTAAAATGGAGTTTGAAGTTACAATGGGTTTGTATAGGAAGGGGGCGTGTCTGTTAAAGGGAATATCATATCATCTAAATACTGAATCAAGCAACTGTTTGGGGTGCTCACAAAAAGCCAGAGTAGACGTTAAAATGACCCCAAACATGTTTGAAAGCTAAATACCCCTTTAAATCATTTTTTAAATAATTATAAAAAGGAACGGTTTTGGACGATATAGAGTACAGTACAAATTATTTGTGTGTCTGTGTCTGTGTCTGTGTGTGTGTGTGTGTGTGTGTGTGTGTGTGTGTGTGTGTGTGCGTGTGCGTGTGCGTGTGCACTGTATATGTTTTTGCATTGATGTTTACCTATAGCACACTACACTCCAGAATCATGTTTCTCTGTGGTCGGCTTTATTCATCCCGAGTTATGTGCTTTTTTGATCTGTTCTCCTCTTTGAAGCCGATTTAATTTTTTCTCATCAATTACAACGTCTGGCACAGCTCTCAGCGGGTGTTGTCTTTGCTGTCCGCTCCGGTTAATTAGTACAGAGCACGTCGGCGTCGCGCCGTCCTTGAGATAGCGGGCTAATAGGTGCGAGCTGTCTGCAGCCATTGGTTACAGCGTGCCCCGCTCTGCTCTGCTCTGCTCTCCTCACAGAGAACAGGAATGAAAAACACTGCGATAATTCACTGTGTTATTTTAAGTCACCATGTCTGTGCCATAGACAAACTCTGACTGGAGGTCACATGCATAATGCAGGTGGTCTCCAGTCAGAGTTTGTCCACGGTACCGACAATCCGACAATCAGTGAAGCTGCACTCGGACAAGAGGGCAGCTTCACTGATTGGCCCTTTGCCTTTTCAAACTAGCCAATGACATGCTTGATTCTATAAGGCCACCCCCACGATCATCTCCCAAATGATCGTCTCTTTGATGTGTTGATTGCTTTGGGATTCTTTGGATGGTTTGTGCTCTCTTAAGTCTTTCATGTTTAGAGTGAAGAGGTGCTATCAGCCCTGCTGTGTCTGCTTCTTATCACAGAGACATTTGAGGGGTCTCTGTTATAGAGCCAGAGCCAGATCAATGGCATATCTTTGGGTCCGACTTGGAGTGTCGGAGACCACAGATTACCGATGTTGGACTGACATTTTGTCAAATATAAATAATAAGTCATTTGAAAAACATACATTTGAGTAAAGTTTTTACTTGAGAATATTTCGCTTAGAAAATAACTTAACATAAATAAAAATAAACACATAACGTTTTCATAAATAAGAAATAAACAGAACATTATTTTATTAACAACGTAAGCCCTTCTAAAATAGCTGAAGCATTGATGCATTGTGAACTTTTAAAAATGTTGGCCTTTGATGACAGGTTGAAAGTGGTAAAAACATCTGGACAAATAATGGCCAATATATCTGTCAGTCTGCCCCTAGTTATTGCCCACCCAAGACTCACTGTTACGTCTAGGTGGAGAAAATATGTATACACTGTAAAAGTGTTAACTCTGAGGTGGTATAAATGCAACCAAATGGACCCTTACGTGTACATTTGTACACTCTCAGAGTTACAAATGCGCCCTCACTGTAGACATGTGTGTATAAATACTTGATGCACTGCATCGGCCAAGAGTAACAGGAGCCTCACTTTGCCTTCACCCTTTCCAGGTTTAAATATCAACATCTTACTTTCACTTTTCCAGTCTATTTACATCCATTGGCAACTTTGTATTCTGAGTCAGATCACAGACAAAGAAAACCCAGTGACCCACATCTCCGCCTTTGTGACTATTTGACTCCCAAGTCAACAACTACTGGGGTTTAGAGGAATGGACGCGCTTCTTTTGTGTTGGATTGAAGCCAGAGAGGTCTGTTGGCATGGATATTTAGCAGTGTTCCAGACTTTTATTTTATTTTAGTTGATCTCTTTTTGGCCTATTACAGTGGATGTGCAACATGCACTTCTTCTCCCATCAGGCTATTGTTTGACCTCGCCGGGAGCATGATGAATTAGCAATCTGAAAATGCGTTGGCGAATATTTTGCATCAAGCTAGTTGATGCTTTCATTTAGTGAAAGATCAACCTCGTTTCGGAGGAAAATTACGTCGCTTTTTCGCCGTGTAATATTCACGTTCTGTGTGGATGTGTCACACTAAATAAACACTCCCGGTCAGGGAGTGGACAAGACCAATTATACTTGTCGCGTCCACTTA
Source organism: Gymnoscopelus braueri (assembly GCF_963280865.1). Taxonomy (NCBI): domain Eukaryota; kingdom Metazoa; phylum Chordata; class Actinopteri; order Myctophiformes; family Myctophidae; genus Gymnoscopelus; species Gymnoscopelus braueri. The sequence goes on from NC_137618.1 coordinate 37,841,665, forward strand.
GCTGCGAGGGTCGGCTGGACAGCATAGGCGTCGTAGAACTGATTAAACTACAATTTTCTGTCTGCAGACATGCATGCATGCATGCAGAGCAAGAGTAACATGGGCTGAACTCAATACAAGAATCAACACACTAGTGACCTTCCTCCAGACAACTGCTGAAGAACTTGGTGCCATGGCAAGAGGCCATTGTGAGAATAGCCTACTGTCCTAACTGTAATTATTATCATTATAGTTTAACTCCAACCTGCATCAATTATTTCTATTCATTTCTGTTATCCTCAGAAGACCTCACATTCTTATGAATTCCTTCAGCAAAGCTTCAAGAAGTCTTTTTTTTATGCAGGAACATCGCTTCAAGTCCTTCATTGTCATGTGGGTATAGTGATAGCAATGGACCTCCTCACTGAACCTCTCCATGTTTCTATTCTAGTGCATGCACAGTCAGCATATACAGTAATGTACTTGTCCGCGGTCACAACTTCTGGGATGCACGGGGATGTGCTGGCAGGGGTGTAAAGTAACTAAGTACATTTACTCAAGTACTGTACTTAAGTACACTTTTGAGGTATTTTTACTTTACTGGAGTATTTCCCATTTTCAATACTTTTACTTCTCCTCCACTACATCTCAGATACAAATATTGTACTTTTATTCCACTACAATTATTTGACAGCTTTAGTTACTAGCAGACTTTGATTATTATTACAAAACATACATTAACCACTTCAGCCCTATGTATATTTCGGCCATTTGAAAATAGCCGATCTACAAGCTCACAATGGCCCCGATTCATAAAGGGATTTACGACCATATTTTGTACCTACCGGCATTTAGGACAAATCCTACACCTGCAGTCGGATTCATAAAAGTTTTTTGGTCTGTGTTTTGTGCGTCAGGTGCGCACGTTCTCAGGTCAGCCCTGAGGCTGTCTTACCAGGGCTGAAATGTGCGTATGTCTTTAGAATGCTTTATTCTTCATGCCAAAATCAATTACAACAGTGGCAAACCTCAAATAAAATATATATGTGCCCAACATTTGTCAACACATATATATATTAAAAAAAAAAAAAAAAATGTCAAACTATATATTGCTTGTAGCCTACAGTATGCATCATATAGACATGATGTAGATTCCACCGCTTTTTATTTATTTTCTAGGCTATCAGTTGCATTTAGAGTTGAATTATTAGGTCCCCGTCCCTCAGTGTGTTTGCCAGCGGGCCATCTCATGCAGCCAAAGTGTCATGTAATAATGAAAATAGGCTATGATGCCTTAATGAAACTGCGGAGGGACTGACGCACCTCTGTCCGTGCTGCAGTATTAATTTGTAGGCTAATAGTCTACTGTAGGCTACTCTACTGTATTTTGATCACATGAACACCACACACAACAGATCTAATATTCCCCATTCCGACGTAGGACAGTGATATATTAATCAAAAATGCACTAATTTAATCAATAAGTAATCAATAAGCTCTGGTCCATAATCGGATAGCAGCGTTCCACTTGTATGCTGGATTTCATCATCTTTTTACCTTGGTAAAAGTCCACAATGTTCATTAGAAAAGGCTTATATATATCCTTTCCACGTTTTATTAGCCTTTTATTTGGTAATGGGGTTAAACCTTGTAAACTTATTTATTCTCATTACACATGAGAGCATTTATTACGTGATCCGCTTCCAGACAGAACAGTAAGCTGTCAAGGCGATGCGAAGCCGCATCTGTTATCTTTAGACGAGGCGGAGTTGAACTTCAAACTTTCATCAGCGTTGCCAGATGTTGTGAGAGAAATAAGCAACCAGGTCTAGGAAAACAAGCCCAAAAGAAGCAACTGGCACTTAGGCCATTATAAGCACTTTAATTAAACCGTTGTGAGCTTGTAGATCTGCTATATTTAAAATAAATCTTGTAATAAAATGTGCAATATTTGGAAGATTTTTTAAACATTCTAACAACACAAATCTGCCTCCAGCTGGCACAAAACATTTCAGATGGGGCTTATAGGGATAAATTAGCCTACATATTAACTTGGGGGTCCATGTCATAAAAATATTTGAGAACCACCGGTTAAAACAATTGAACAATTGTGAAGCAAGCCCAAATAACCAACTACACTTTAGAAACAAGCCCAAAAAACCACGGTCCCCACAGCTACCAATATTTACAAGCAACTTTACAGAAAAATAAGCCCAAATTCGCTTATAATAAGCGGACATGGCAACGCTGTTTAGCACGGTTCAGCACGGTGACGTTAAAGTTGGATGCTGTTGGACGCAGCCTTCCAGAGTAATCATCACACCTGGTCATACGCACTGGTTGTACGCACGTCTCTGTGATATACGAACCCCTTTGGGAATTGCACGTCCGTTTGTGACTACCAAAATACGACCGGCCTTTACGAACTTTATTTACCCCATATTTACGACCCTCGTTATGAATCGGGGCCATGTGTCGCGAAACTTGTGAAATGGGACATTCTGCAAAACGAGTACTTTTACTTTTGGTACTTTAAGTAAATTTTGATGCCAATACTTTTGTACTTTTACTCAAGCAGATTTTGATTACCGGACTTTTACTTGTGACAGAGCATTTCTACACTGCAGTATTGATACTCTTACTTAAGTAAAAAATGTGAGTACATTTTCCACCACTGCGTGCTGGTGACATAATAACACTTAAGTCACATGACCCCTAGAGGGGACCCTCGCGGCTCTCGGAACGCAAGTGAAATTTGGTCCTTTATTGTCCTCTAATGAGCCATCGTGTACTGTAGGTACTGTCCCGCTGACTCTGCTTAATTCATTGGCTGTGTTAAAACATAATACAGTCTGTCTGGTTAATGTTTTATTGAAAAGCACACTGGAAATGTGGTAATTTATCTCCCTGCGATCAAAGGCGACTCATCATCAGAGCCGGTTCACTTTAGTTTTTATATCAAGCGTGTGGTTGGGTTCCCCCGTTCGAGGAATTAATCTTACAAATTCTTCTGAGAAATAGCCATTCTGCCCAGGTTAATTACAAAGCACTCGGAAACTTCAACATGACTGAATGAATTTCACATGACTATGGCGGGCAATGAATACATTTTAGGAAATCTAGGCCACACTTTGAACATGCAGTACACAAACCACCGTGGGTTTGAAAAAAAGCATTATTTTACACTTTTGTAGATTGTTGTGGCTATTGTAGATCTGCTATTTTTGAAAAATCGTGAAAATGTATGCAAATCTTTGAATATATATTGTTTAAAGCGAACATTTGTAACTCTATTCTTTGCACCACTGATATAGAAACATACGTTTTTCAGAATACTGTTGGGATTTAGAAGACATTTGTAGAATCGGCTTCAGGTCTTAATGGGTTAATTTGAAATGTAACCACTACGTTGACGTTGGCAATGGTAAAGCCTGTTAACTTTAGTCATTTATATTTAGTTGCGTGCTGGCATGGCGCACCAAAAAAATGCTGATCTACGAGCTCACAACTCGTTGCACTGCAACACTTTGCAAGCTTGTAAATCGGCAATTTTGGGTGCGCCACACCCACGCGCAACAAATACTTAACTATACAAGCTCCGCTTGTACAGTAACACACAATCATACAGCTTTTTTCGCCCAGAATGAATACTGCAGCTTCTCTTTTGAGTCTTTCTGAACTAGTTGGGCGAGTTCAAATCAATATGAGCCCAAGGGCTCACAGTTCACACAATGAAAGCGTATCAGGTAGACGGAGAGAAATGCAGTCGATAATATCGTATTATGGCTTCTGTGTGTGTGTGTGTGTGTCTGAAGGTGTGAGACTGTGGTCTGCAGTGCCAAGTGAAGCCATAATAGAGTTTCCAAGGGCCAGACGGAGTGTGTTATTACAGACAGGGGATGTAGGGAGGTATAAAATGGCTTGCCGTCACAGGTGGGTTTTTTGAAGTGGGAAGCTGGTATTGTGCGTGTGTGTGTGTGTGTGTGTGTGTGTGTGTGTGTGTGTGTGTGTGTGTGTGTGTGTGTGTGTGTGTGTGTGTGTGTGTGTGTGTGTGTGTGTGTGTGTGTGTGTGTGCGTGCGTGCGTGCGTGCGTGCGTGCGTGCGTGCGTGCGTGCGTGCGTGCGTGCGTGCGTGCGTGCGTGCGTGCGTGCGTGCGTGTGAGAGAGAGAAACAGAGAGAAAGGGAGAGGCCGGACAATCCTTTCCCACAGGGAGGTCTGTCAATCAAACCTGATAATAACAATGGAGTCTGATTTGCCATTTTACTGAGTCTTAATAGCCTCAGCCTATTGTCCTCCTCCAATCATTTCCTTCTCCTCCTCACCATTCCTAGAGAAAACACAGTGGCATACAGATCGTTACAGAGTCGCTGTGTTGTTCCATTATTAACAACGGCAAGGCCGAGGTTTATGTGTTCTTCGATTCATTGTGTTTTAATTGAAGCTTCTACAGATAACTATCCTCAAACATGGGCGCGGTGGGACAGTGGCAGCGCTCCAAAGCGGAGCTCCGTCACTGTCTCTCTCTGACAAAGGGATTTGAGGCTCTCTCCAAGGGTTGTTCTGCAACAGTAGCTGACAAGCTAGCTAGCCCACCAAGGCTCAGAGCTGAGAGCTGATTACCGACGGCTGCCAGAAAAGTGACTGACACGCAGTCACAAGGACAGCTGAAACGACAGGCTGACAGGGGGGCATAATTGATAAGCTTATAGATTATAGAGTGCCATTGTCCCTATCTCGGGTTGCAGAGCAGCACAATGCACGGGGAGAGAAATACAAATACAGGCAGAGCCGGACTGATTTTGGCCATTATTTGATCTTTTGGACAACTTTGGTATTATTGGCAATTATGCAGCCGATGTTTTCCGATGTTTTACATATTAAAATTTCTGAAAAGTGGCCGATTTACAAAGACAAAACGTGTTGCATTGTGATGCGTTGTGAGCTTGTACATTGGCTGTTTTTGAAAATATTAGAATAAAAAATGTATCTATGAACACTTTCCTTTTTTTTTGGGCGCCCGCTGGCCTAGTGGTCCAGGCGCATACCACATACGCTGGTAATCCAGCTTGACGGTGTGTCTCGGGTTCGACTCTCGATCCCGACGACCTTTGCTGTGTGTCACCCCCCCCTCCATCTCTCTGCCCATTTCCTGTCAGCCTACTGTCCTGTCAATTAAAAGGCATAAAAGTCCCAAAAAATATCTTTATCTTCCTTATAAGTTAAATTTTCTCAACTAGAAACTTTAATCAAATCACGTCTATAGGAGTCTCCAAAATGGGGATCGGCATCGGGCCCCAGTATTCAGGCTACAGTCGGGCTCTAGGACGGAGGAGAGAAGAGCCAGGTGTACAGTAAGGTGCCCTTGTGCACCGAGAGGTGTCGGCAATGCAAAATGCACACACGCCTAAGGCACATCACAGGCAGTCACATACATCCACACACGCTGCAAAATGGACCACAACAACAGTCTTTTTTTTTACACACTGAAAATAGCACTCTTTGCAGTGCAACGAGGCAGTGTGGCACTGAGGACATGCACACATACATATCTACATCACTTGTCTCTCCTCTTCCGCTCTCCCCATCACTTCCCCTCACTCCACACTTTAAGCCATTCAATCCCCTTCATTTTTGATTTTAGCCATAGCCATTATTTTATACGTTGGCTATTAAAAAATAGCAGATCTAAAAGCTCATAGCGCGGCACTGAGTGCCGCGCTATGAGCTTGTAGATCTGCTATTTTTTAAGAATCTTGAACATTTTTGCAAATCTTTGAATTTATATATTTTTTGAAGCTAACATTTGTAACTCAAATCTTTGCTTCTGGGGGGTCCCTGGAACGAAACATTTTGAGATGGGGGTCCGCGGGCCAAATACATATCTAAAAATGTTTTCTAAATCCTAACGGTATGTTGCTATATCAGTGGTGCTCCAACTTTTCCATGTCAAGGACTATCCAAAATGATATAGTGTATTCGGCCGCGGACCCCCATCTCTAAATATGCTGTTCCAGGGACCCCCCCAGAAGCACAGATCGGAGTAAATTTTTTTCGCTTTAAAACATATATATATATATATATTCAAAGATTCGCACACATTTTCCACGATAAAAAAAGAAAATTGCAGATCTGAGTGCCTCGCTATGAGCTTGTATATCTGCTATTTTTGAATAGCCAAAGAAATCTTAAAAATGACACAGATGCGTTTCCCGGATCGACTGGGTTAATGCGATCCGATGTGACAGTATACCAACTGCAGTGTGGAGCAGATGGGATCAGTGTTCCAGCCCTGTCTAAAAGGCAGTGAAATGCCTCATCTCTGCCCCGTCACTCTCTCCTCTCCACCAGCCAGGTCTCTGGCATGATATGAGACACTAACCCAGACAGCCAGAGGCTATCAACGTCCATCAGCCCTACAGGGAGCCTCATGCATACACTAGTAAGATCCCTTCCCCAAGATGTCTTTGGCTATTCAAAAAATAGCAGATCTACAAGCTCATAGCGTGGCACGGAGTGCCGCGCTATGAGCTTGTAGATCTGCTATTTTTGAAAAAAGAAAGAAAATAACATGCAAATCTTTTAATATGTAAGTACACTTTTAACTCAAATCTTTGCTTCTGGGGGTCCCTGGAACAAAATATTTTGAGATGGGGGTCCGTGGCCAAATACATATCATTTTGGGTGGTCCTTGACATGAAAACGTTTTTAAAATTTTAAATAAAGAACTGTTAGGATTTAGAATACATTTGTAGAATCCCAAGAAGCAAAGGTTTGAGTTGAAAAAGTTCGCTTTAAAAAAAGAAATGTATATATATATTTTTTAAACAATCTACATCGCGCTATGAGCTTGTAGATCTGGTTCCACAGATGCGTTCTCGGTCTTAATAAAGGTTAAGGAGCGCCCTTTCACCGGTTGAAGCAGCCTTATTCTCACACATCATGAGCGCAGCGGCTCAGTAATAAGAGATGCGCGTTGTGACCCTTCGCCTCACACAGGCTTTACAAAAAAAATCCTAAATAATTATCAAATAAGAGTCCCTATATGTCACCCTCTAACTATGTTCATCCCACATTCCTGCCCTCATCACCCCACCAACCCCAAGGCTCTGTCTACACACTCTGTCTAAATTCCCCCCGGGGTGCTTATGAGGCCCCTTTGTCACACTCCCTCATGCCCCCCCCCCCCTCCCCATCACCAGCATCAGTGGGCCATCTCAGAGCAGGCATTAAAGAGATTGGTGGGGTTCACGCTATTGAGTTGAATTAGACATGGTCAATGTAACCACGGCTTGGAGGGGCCAGAGGGGGGACACATGAATAGGATGGGAATATGGTGGCAATATGGTTTTTTTCGGCGGGGGTTGTCGTTGTACGTATATTATGATATTGGTAGACTGGCTTGATTTGTGGCATTAAAGAAACACAAACAGAGAAGGCTTAATTTATACTCCATATCATGACGCAGTGTCGCTTGCTGACGGGATCAGTTATTTTCAAGTAAGTGAAACGGCCGTAGTACTAGCATAAATGAAGAAGCATCTGATCGTTATGTTTTTCTTTTACTTGAGTAAACAAAAGTGATGATCAGGAGAAAGGAGAGTTGGAGAAATTATTTTGAACTGTCAGAACTGTTTTTATTTCTGCTTGAAATGGCAGCTTTCGTGACGCTCAGTTCCCAGTTTACAATTTCGGCAGTAGGCAGACTTATCCAGAGCAACTGACAAAGTTCACAATCAGAGCAAATGGCATGAATCCTGTAGTCAACAAACACCCGCATACATGGCCATGCAAATAGATACCAGGTAAAGATCAAGCCTACATAGCAACTGTCTAAAAAACTTCATATTATCTTAATAACATACCCCAGAAAGAGTATGTCTGCGGTGTGCATGCTTAGGGAACAGCCCTTCTATGGGAACTCCTCTTCGATGGGAACACTGTATCAAGGATGGGGGAGCGCTGGTTTTGTTTCACTCAACGCCCTGTGCAATTTTGTAACAGGTGATAACGTATTCCATCCACCACGGCTTGTCAACTCGGATAGTGCGCTTGTCCATCGGCTGCTCAGCGCGGGTGCTTGCTTCGCATAAGCCTCAAGTCCTTGCCGTCGGCGCGCCTGCCCATTATATTGTTAGATTTATATTTCAATTCATGAAACCGTCTCAATGTAATGTTTCTATACAACGCTAAATTCACATTTGTAGATTTTCAATAGTTATTTCTGGGTGTTCCCATAGGGTTACTATATAGCTGGGCTTTATGCATGATTAAGTTTCAATATCGTTATTTTTTTTAGGGTGTTCCCCTAGGGTTAGGGCATTCAGCTGAGGACTACCTCTGAGTGACAAGTGACTCTGCAGATGCCTGCACAATGCAGATAGATATACTTGGTTCCCCCTGCAAGCAGCTGTTATTTCCTTCTGCTGCTGCTGCTGTGTGCGTGCGTGCATTTGTGTTTGTGTGCATAGCTGCGTGAGCGTGTGTGTGTGTGTGTGTGTGTGTGTGTGTGTGTGTGTGTGTGTGTGTGTGTGTGTGTGTGTGTGTGTGTGTGTGTGTGTGTGTGTGTGTGTGTGTGTGTGTGCGTGTGTGTGTGTGAGAGTGCGCAGTACTGTACAGGAGAATGCATGTGCATCTTCGGACCAAATAGATTTTCACAAATCTCTCCCATAAAAGTAAAATACAAAACATTAGCAGAAACAGAAGGCTGCATGAATTGAATACCACATTTTTCATACACTTTCAGCTCTGGGGGAGGTGTGTGTGTGTGCGTGTGTGTGTGTGTGTGTGTGGGGTGGCCCGGGGCGAGTGGGTGTTTCTTAATTAGCAAGCTTCCAAAAAGACATTTAACAAGCTCATCTAATCAGCTTATGAACAGCAAATCAAGAGGAGCACGTGGAAAGGAAAAGGTACCTCCGCTGAGAATTCCACCACGGAAATTACCAATTAGACTTCCGATCTATTTTCTGGGATGAAGAAATTTGTCTCAAAGTAACAAATATTGACAATTTTTTTCCTCCGCCCCCTTCCCCCCTGTAGTCATGTATACGTTTTCCTGTCCCTGTCCCTATGGTAGAATCTGCCTTTACAGAGGCAGCATTGGCCTCCCTGATGGGATCTCAGCAATTTAATCAGTGTCGTAATTGATTCTGATGAGATTCGGTTGAGGGAGTTAGTATTGAGTTGTAATCAGAGCTACTCCCCCCGGGCCGCCCTGAAAAAGTATATAGAGGGGAGCGGCTGGAGGGAAGGTGCACTGAAGGGTAGTGGTGTAAAGTAACTAAGTACATTTACTCAAGTACTGTACTTAAGTACACTTTTGAGGTACTTTTACTTTAATGGAGTATTTCCAATGTTCAATACTTTTACTTCTACTCCACTACATCTCAGAGGCAAATATTGTACTTTTACGCCACTGCAATTATTTGAAAACTTTAGTTACAAGATACTTGGTAGGTATACATTATTATATCATAAAGCATACATTAACCACTTTAGCCCTGTTTTATTCATAGGCTATTTGAAAATAGCAGATCTACAATAACATTTTAGTACTTTTACTTTTGGTACTTTAAGTATATTTTGATGCCAATACTTGTTCTTTTACTCAAGTGACATTTTGAATTCTGGACTTTTACTTGTAACAGAGTATTTCTACACTGCAGTAATGATACTTTTACTTAAGTAAAATATCTGAGTACTTTTTCCACCACTGCTGAAGGGAAGGAGAAAGGAGAGGAGAGGAGAGGAGAGGAGAGGAGAGGAGAGGAGAGGAGAGGAGAGGAGAACAGGTTGAGGTCAGATTAAGGGGTGATTAAGGAGTTGATAGTGAAGCAGAGCAAATGAGTTCAAAGTGAGATAGGAGAGTTGAAAGAAGGAGCGGAGTGGAGGAGTACAGGCCACATTCTGACCCTGTGGGCCAGGCAGTGGTGGAAAGTAACTGTACTTAAGTACCATTTTGAGTTTGTACTTTACTGGAGTATTTCCCAATGTTCAATACTTTTACTTCTACTCCACTACATCTCAGAGGCAAATATTGTACTTTTACTCCACTACAATTATTTGAAAACTTTAGTTATTAGTTACTTTGTAGTTTTTGTTTATTATTACAAAACATACAGTAATCACTTCAGCCATATATACATTTCGGCCATTTGAAAATAGCCGATCTACAAGCTCACAATGCGTCGCATCGCGACGCATTGTGAGCTTGTAGATCGGCTATTTTCAAAAGATTTTTTATACATTTTGAAAACTTGTGAAATGGGACGTTCTGCATAACGAGTACTTTCTACTTTCTACTTTAAGTACATTTTGATACCAATACTTTTGTACTTTTACTCAAGTCAATTTTGAATTCCGGACTTTTACTTGTAACAGAGTATGTACTTTTACTTAAGTATAACACTCTGGTACCTTTTCCATGCACCACTGGGGCCGGCTGGTACGACGAGTATGGTCTCGTACCACCCGGCACCCTGCTGAGAGGTCCCTGCCGCCCACAGGAATGTGATGAGTCCTGACATTAGGGAGAGACGCACTTTGAAAGGCAATGTTTACGATGCCCCCCCCCCCCCCACGCTCTCTGCGTGCTCGGCCCCTTTACTGCCCTTCTGCTCAGCCAACGGCGGAAAGGTAACATTTGGAGAGAGACCTGGAACGCATCTGTGTCATTTTTTGATTTGAGCTAAAAAGCATTATTTTACACTTTGGCTATTAAAAAATAGCAGATCTACAAGCTCATAGCGCAGCACCGAGTGCCGCGCTATGAGCTTGTAGATCTGCTATTTTTGAAAAATCGTGAAAATATGTGCAAATCTTTGAATATATATTGTTTCAAAGCGAACATTTTAACTCAAATCTTTGCAAAATATTTTGAGGTCCCCCTCCCGCCCCCCCCCCCCCCCCCGCGGCCAAATACATATCATGTTGGGGGTCCTTGACATGAAAAAGTTTGAGAACCACTGATATAGAAACATACGTTTTTTTTTTGAAAACTGTTAGGATTTAGAAGACATTTTGTAGAATCGGCTTCAGGTCTCAATGGGTTAAGCTGACATGGCTTCCATTCCCTCTCCCTTTAGCCAATGCAACATGTCCACCCAGATGGAAGGTTCAGACAGCTCATGTATCAATAGAAAAGGCAGTTCCTGCTGAAAAACCCATGTTTAAACCCAAGCCAATAGGAAAACAGAGGGGGGGGGGGGCGGGGCTTCAGCAATTACAGTCCACTGGGAACCCCTCAAGGACCCGTGGGGGTCCCCGGACTGCACTTTGAGAACCAACCAAGAACCCCCTGTAAACCCCCCAAGGACCCCTGGGGGTCCCCAGACCGCACTGTGAGAACCACTGGGACGGCTGGCCAATGAGAGGAGACATGGACGGATCCCCGTGCCTATGGGTTTACAGTACATCCAAGCTACTGTGAGTGCCCCGAGATATTGAGGCACAACGTGTGCGATTTTGGTATTGGTATGATCAAAAACGTGGTCATAAGAGCGATTAGAAATAATGTATTTACAAAAGTTATTCTTGGTGAAAAGCTTAAAAATGTACATTGATCTCAATGGAGAGCCTAATGGAACCAAAGTTCTATTAGGTTTCATGAAATGAAGTCCAAAGTCTTGTGCGCTGTTTAAAGTTTAAATCGTGTTTCTACGATAAAGTATGCCAGAGTAATGAGGCTGCAAAGTGAGGTGGGTTTGAAGATTTATGAATATTTCATATTTTCAAGTATAAACTTTTTCAAAAATGAAATGAAAATTCAAAGATAGCCGAACATTCTAAAGTTTGAATGAAGTTTCTAGTTGAAAGTATGATGGAGTTATTTGAGCACCAAAAAGTACTCTTGAAAAATTGGCAAATTTTCCCATAGACTCATTATAATGAATGTAAAAAATATATTAAAAGTTAAACATTTCAAAAAGTATAAGAAATTGTAAAAAGAAAAGTACAAGCACACCAATCTGTGTGGAAGTATGTGGAAGATTTTAGATGCCGAAAGTGGTGGAATAAAGAATAAATATAAAGCGGGAAGAACTAGTGTGTGCTCGCTGCAGCGAGCCCACAATTAAATGTTTTTTCAAATTATAAAACTGTAACAACACAACACAATTATGACAGAGCCTGCACAATACTAACAAGACCAGGAGACCTGGTTCTGCCAGACCCAGAATGAAATCCTAGTATGTAACACACCTACAAACCACTTTACAACTGAAAAGCATAAAGCATTTTAAGCATTTCATGCACTAGCTGGTTTCTGCATGGACAGACTTTAATGGCTGGAGCTTAAGGAAAGGGGGCATGCCTAAGGACAAAGGGGGCATGCCCATGTATGGAGAAAACAGGTACAAAACATGCACTACGTCACGGCTAAGCCGGACTTCACATGACGTGTCAGCCTGTGTATGCCCATGTATGGATGAAAGGGGGACAGACCTTTTTGGCTGGGGCCGGAGGACAAATGGACCATGCCCATGTATGGACGAAACAGGTACAAAGCCTCATGTAAGCCCGACCCCTTGGGTCTAGCAAATACTGGACAATAATTAAAGAAACAATTGGGGCACAATAATGGATTGTGTAATAAAGTGTCAGCGGTCAGTCTTCCAACCAGCATTTCCCAGGAGAGCGTTGATGTCTTTGCTCAACGAATACAGTCAACCTGCAACCCCCCCCCACTGCTTGGCTAACATTTCACCACTCTGTTGCCATAGATACAGGTTGGCATTGACAAGAGCTCCAGCTGCAAAGAGGGCTCGTGTTTGGAGAGATTCCGATTTGCCGGCTGCACCACCTGCAAAGTTCACTGAGGATGACTTGCTGGAGGGAAATTTAAAAAATCATGTGGATCTCCGGATCCACATAGAAACAGCGTGCCTCCAATCTCCAATGTGGATCTTGGACTTGGCTCCATTGTTGGAATCCATGTGGCCAGCCTGTGACATCAGTCATCTATGGCGTCAGTCGTCTATGACTATCTATTACGTATGACTCAAAATTTGGGCAAGGTTTATTTATTTTTTATGTGTGGAGGTACTTCTATGGCAGTGTGCAGACAATGTTTGGAGATTACAGTAGACACAGAGACCCTGTCTTAGATGGCTAGCCTCTTGCAGAGCCATGCCGTAAAAAAATGATATAATCTTATCCAGATTGGGCTGCATGTAGGCTACTGTACATGCAGCCCAATGTGACACTCGTCACAAAGTGGTTATAAGCCTTCCTTAACTTTAACTTACAGTATACTTCAAAGTGCTTTACACAAAACATTAAAAACATGAAGACAAAGTGCAAAAGAAACAAATTATAAAATGACATTTGAATACAATAAAAAATAGTTATTAAAGCGTTAATAGAAAATAAGAATAATCTTAAATAAAACTGAAATAGGAGATTCAAATGTATTCAAATGTATTCAAAAACCTCAACAAAAGGCAGCTGCAAACAGAAAAGTCTTCAGCTTTGATTAAAAAGATCAGACCTACAGTTTTCTAGTACTTTGTTGAGGATATGTGGTGCATAAAAACTTCTCCACGTTTAGTTTGGACTCAGGGGACAGAGAGCAGACCTGTCCCAGATGACCTGAGAGGATGGTTCATAATGTAGTAGAAGATCAGATTTTCCTTAAACCATTCTGTGCATTATAAATTATTTGAGTATTTTGAAATCAATTCTTTGAAAGACAGGGAGCTAGTGAAAAGATCCGATAACTGGAGTGATATGATCCACTTGCTTGGTCTTGAGCTCTATGCACACGGGACTAGTATTACCTGGGGACCTCTGGTAATTTATTATAATTGCGGAGGTCATTTGAGATCTTAATCCTGTGTGAATCGGCCATGTCCGTAATTTGTAAAGTAACAATTACACGGCAAATTGCCTACCGTATTTTGGCAAACACAGAGGTCATCTGATAATACTAGTCCTGTGCGAATCGACATGACAGTAATAGTATCAGTATCATTTATTTCACTCTTTTTGGGGGGGAAGACTTATGAAGGCTGTGCTGGAAAAGATAAATGAAAGCTTTGACAGCATTTTGGGGCAATTCAGGAAGCTCATCTCACTACACAGTATGGAGACCTATTCACAGAAAGAAGAGGTGAGCAAGTGCAACATTTCATCAAATTGCTTGACGTGGTTCACCCCCCACGTACAATGCCTGTTTTTATTCTTAGCAGCCATTACTTGTGTTTCATTCAAGACGTGGATACAAAGGTAGCGTGCTAACAGGTCAGACAGATGCACAGATCCCTGACTTTTTCAATCATATCCGGGGGGATAATGTCAATAAATTCGAGTAAAACACAGACTTTGCAAATGTAACGCACGAAACACAGACCTCCAAATTACATGAGGTCCCCAGGGTAATACTACTCCCTTGCGAATAGGGCTTTTATGAGGACTTGGGCGGCAGCGTCCTGAATCAACTGCTGTTTAATGGTCTATTTTTCAGGGATATCTGTAAACACACCCTTATAGTAGCTAAGTCTACCGGAGATAAATGCATGGGCAAGTTTTTTTTTACCAAATCCTGCTGAGACATAAGTCCTTTAATCCTTGATAATTTCTTAAGGTGATAGCAGGCTGACTTGGTAATTGTCTTAATGTGGCTGTTAAAATTCAGCTCTGAGTCCATGACTGCACCACGATGTCTGGCTTCGGTCGTGGTTTTTAACATTACTGATTAAATCTGAGTGCTAACTTTTAATCATTCTTGGCTCCAAAAACAATTACTTTCAATTTAGCTTAGCTGTAATTGAAGAAAGTTCTGGCACATCCAATCGTTGATTTGTTCAATGAATTTTAATCAGTGCTTGTATTGGACTGGGTCCCCTGGTGACATGGTTATGCAAATGTGTGTCATCTGCATTACGGTAACATATTTTGTTGTTTGTTCCATAATCTGAGCCAGTGGGAGCATGTAAATGTTGAACAGAAGAAACCCCCGAATGGAGCCTTGGGGAACTCCACGTGTACTTTTGGTATCTTTCAGATGTGTAATTACTTATACTCACAAAGTAGTCCCTGTCCTTAAGTATGATTAGCATGCAGCACTATACAGAAATTCTATGCTCAAGTGGATGTCATTGAAGACCTTAACAAGAGCAGGTTTGATGTAGGCCTATATAACTGTTCATTAGTGAGGCGTCTCGATTACTCTTTTGTAAGAGTTGATCGATCCGTGGCAGAAATTCAGCTCCATTACTGTAGCTGTCATAACTGTAAGTATTGGCATCAAATTATACTTAATGTACCAAAAGTAAAAGTACTCATTGCACTAAGTATAAAATAGGGCTCAAGTGGTTAATGTATGTTTTGTATTCATTATCCAAATCTGCAAAGCAATAGTAACTAAAGCTGTCAAATATTTGCCTTTGAGATGTAGTGGAATAGCAGTAAAAAGTATAAAAACTCAAAATTGTACAGCACTTGGGTAAATGTACTTAGTTACTTTCCTCAACTGACTGTAAGTTTCTCTCCACGCTGATGATGAAGAGCTATTGACAAAGAGGCACGCCTGCTGGTCATCCAATAATCCAATCCTGACAGGTTTCCCATAAACACTGAACACCGTCCACCTACAATTGAGTCGCTCTTTCTGCCAGGATGTTTGACTGTGTGCGCGCGCGCGCGTGTGTGTGTGTGTGTGTGCGTGTGCGCGTGTGCGTGTGCGTGTGCGTGTGTGTGTGTGTGAGAGAGACTAACTGATCGACTGGCTGGCGTCTGTGTGTGGACAGGGACATGTCCCCCCAGTGGTATGGATTTAAGTGAGAACACTGAGTCGTTAATCCTGCTCACAGCGTGAGGAGGAATCAGACAGGCTCCGTCAGGGCCTCTTTAGAGTGGCCTCACTTGTAAGAAACATACGCACGCACGCACGCACGCACGCACGCACGCACGCACGCACGCACGCACGCACGCACGCACGCACGCACGCACGCACGCACGCACGCACGCACGCACGCACGCACACACCCACACACACACACACACACACACACACACACACACACACACACACACACACACACACACACACACACACACACACACGCATGCACACACACACAGCAGTTGGTATACTGTACCTGACCTTGACCGAGTATAGGGAGAGAGACCAGCTGTTCAAAGCTGTATTTTGCTATAGCTTCAGTTCATACTATCTTCCTGTGTAGGCCTAACAAATAAGTCCCTCTTGAGTTTTGTATACTGTACCTATAGTATCTGCATATGCCATTATGCCAGCTCCTGTCTATGATGTCTGTGTGTGCGTGCGTGCGTGCGTGCGTGCGTGCGTGCGTGCGTGCGTGCGTGCGTGCGTGCGTGCGTGCGTGCGTGCGTGCGTGCGTGCGTGCGTGCACATCAGTGGTGGAAAGTAACTAAGTACATTTACTTAAGTACTGTACTTAAGTACAATTTTGAGGTATTTGTACTTTACTTGAGTATTTCCAATATCCAATACTTTTACTTCTACTCCACTACATCTCAGAGGCAAATATTGTGCTTTTACTCTGAAAGCTTTAGTTACTAGTTACTTTGCAGATATAAATCATTACATTATAAAACTTACATTAACCACTTTAGCCCTATTTTATACCTAGACTATTTGAAAATAGCCAATCTACAAGCTCACAACGCGTCGCATCGCAACGCGTTGTGGGCTAACTGGGCTTGTAGATCGTCTATTTTCAAACATTTTAGTACTTTTACTTTTGATACTTTAAGTACATCTTGATACCAATACTTTTGTACTTTTATTCAAGTAAATTTTGAATTCCGGACTTTTACTTGTAACAGAGTACTTCTACATTGCAGTATTGATACTTTTACTTAAGTAAAACACTTGAGTACTTTTTCCACCACTGGTGCACATACACACTTGTCTTTCTGCACAGCACAGCTCCATCCCTGTGTGTCGATGCCAAGCTGACAGGCCGGGCAGTTCCCTGCTTATCTCTCCTTATCTCCAGCATTCCTCGCTGTCCAGTCCAGCGCTTAGACTTATGAGGAGATTTGTAGAAGTGTGCTTTCAGGATTCAGCAATTGAATGTGACTCAAGGCTATTCGCTATATAATTTAGATTTTTTTTATTTCTACTTAACCTCATGAACCCGTCCCTATCCTGAGGCGAATATTTGGCAAGCATAGCTGAATAGCCTACCAGCCGAATAGACTACAAAGTTCACAATGCGTCACAAACGTTGTAGCTTTCAGATCAGCGGTGAAGACATTCTGTGTAGAGTGAAAAAAGGAGTGGGCCAAGGATAGATACCTGAGGGACTCAGATAGGGTTTAAGTGGTTAGCCAGGCGAGTACAGCACCATTGAGATGTTAGATCTCTTTTGCAAGGGAGCCCTGGCTAAGGAAGCAACTAGCAGAGATTACAACATACAATACAAAACAAAAGCATCAATAAAACGTAAATTATTTAAATAATCTCAAGTAAAACAGCTGCAGACCTACGTTTTTAACATCTGAAGAAAACACCAAAAGGAATGAAGTGCTCCAGTTTAACTCTATAACAACCAGTAGGCCTATGTGGGTATATATGTCCTGGCTGCCAAATATAAAAACAAATAGTCTACATACCATCTCAAAGCCCAGCTCTGAGATGGTATGTAGAAGTGATTGGACCTTGGTCATAACAGCTTCTTCAAGGCTAGGGTCAAAGGTGCTGGCTATCTCTAATACAGACACACACACAACAACGTCTGGTGTATTAGCTGTCAAAGATGTAAAGATGTCTGGGTTATCACAGAGATGAAACGTGGATGGAATGACACAGGAATGTTTGTACATTCTCACTGAGGACGCATGATATTTTGAAAAGCCATTTGCTATGAGTTCCACTATTCTGTCATGGCGTGCTATATGTACAACTCTTTGTATGCATAATAGCCATTCAAGATGTGTGGCAGTGTTTCAGTGCCCTGTTCTGTGGTGTGGTGCTTGAGAAGATTGAGTCTGGTGGGAAGGACTTGTAGTCTGGCTTTTACTGTGAAAGTTATTATGTCCTCGTTGCAGTGCAGTGTTCTTAAGGAATGAGTCTGAGACAGAGTGATCAGTAAAGGGAAGACAAGCGAGTTTCCCCTGGAGTTGACCAGCAAACAGTAGGTGACCGTTGCCCTGACCTGGACGAAGGGGTCAGTTATAATGTCCTCTGAGACCCTCAGTCCCTGAGTCAGACCACACCCACTCCAGGGACACTCCAGTGCGGACACAGAGGTTGTTCAGATCTGGCCAATCTGACCAGACCCCAAAACCAGCGGAACAGGTTTTAAGTTTCCCCGATGAGTTTCCTCCTGAATCCAACAAAGTGGGGCACTGGCCAGTGGGACCTTAGAGAGAGACACACACACACACACGCACACGCACACGCACACGCACGCACACACACACACACACACACACACACACACACACACACACACACACACACACACACACACACACACACACACACACACACACACACACACACACACACACACACACACAATTTGCCTTCTAAATGGCCAGTACAATCACACAGTCTTCTTCTGTTGTGCAGCTCCACTGGTTTTTGGGAGGAGCGAGGGGGGGGGGAGTGTGGGGGGGACTAACATTTCTTCCGAGGCACGCTGTTGTTGACAGGAGGAGAGCGTTGTTCATTTACTTTTGTGTGGCCCTGTGCACAGTGCTGTGTGTCAACCCACCAATGGCAGTGAACCCGTGAGTGCTGTTTAAATTTGAGCTCCGTCCAACCTCAGCTGAGTCAAGCTGACTTTGGAGTGCATTGAACGCTCTATCAACTGGACCATTGTTGGCAGAAGCCAAGGGCCCTGTTGACTCCACTGTACTGCATTGACAAACACCAGCACTCAGTGCATTTCCCTAATTAGCTACCAGCTGTAGCGTGTGTACAGTATGTGTGTGTATTTGTGTGTGTGTGTGTGTGTGTGTGTGTGTGGGGGGGGGGGGTTGTGTAATTGATTGCGAGGCAATATGGTTGATTTGCAACTCAACCAAGCTAATAATTTGTTATTGATCGTAGCATTAGTGAGAAAAACACTACACGGAGACCTAACCCCACCAAAGTGAGCGCACAAATGTGATGCGCTCAGTTTTTTAATCTACTTTAATGATATTACACCTGGCTAAGCTAACACTGTAAAGAGCGCACAGTGAGGGAGATGATGAACTGCTCGTTTTCAGCCCGGTGCCACGCGCTCATACGTTATGTCTGCAGGAGATTGCATTTACTCAGGAAGCGAAAGGAGTGTGTGTGTGTGTGTGTGTGTGTGTGTGTGTGTGTGTGTGTGTGTGTGTGTGTGTGCGTGTGCGCGTGCGCATGCGTGTGTGCGTGTGTGTGTGCAAAATGGATCTGCTTGCATACTTACTGCACCCAAACTCGTTTTTTGGAGGGGTTAGATATAAGTACTTAGACTTATTTATGAATTTATCTGCATAGGACTTTAACAGACTTAAACTTACAGTAAATGTAATAATAAAACAAGGATGACTGAGTCTAGGGGGTCTAAGAAAATAGCTGTGCAGACGTTTTCCCAGCCCAAACACAGGGTGTCTAGGAAGTCGTAGATTTTAAGTGGATACTAGCGGCTCTGGTCTTTCGTTTTCGACTCATGGAAACTCGTGCCCCATTGAACCTCACAATCGCATTCCATTTCCCAATGTTAATCAGCCGTTAAATGAACTCCCAAAGTTTAATTGCACAATTTAAGTAATTATCTTGGGGGTGGGGGGAGGTCAGGGGTCAGTCGCTGACTGCTGAAGGCTCCTCTCCAGTGTTTTTACACCGTTCCATGTCCAGTGGTGTAAAGTAACTAAGTACATTTACTCAAGTACTGTACTTAAGTACAATGCTGAGGTACTTTTACTTTGCTGGAGTATTTCCAATTGTCTATACTTTTACTTCTACTCCAGTACATCTCAGAGGCAAATATTGTACTTTTACTCCACTATAATTATTTGAAAACTTAAGGTAACTAGTTACTAGTTACCTTTCAGATATAAATTATGATATTATAGACAAGCTCTTGTGAGCTTGTAGATTTGCTATTTTCAAACATTTTAGTACTTTTTCTTTTGGTACTTTAAGTACATTTTGATACAGTAACAATACTTTTGTACTTTCACTCAAGTAAATTTTGAATTCCGGACTTTTACTTGTAACGGAATACTTCTACATTGCAACATTGATACTTTTACTCAAGTAAAACATTTGAGTACTTTTTCCACCGCTGCTCCTCTCCATTGTTTTTCCACCGTTCCATGTCCATCTCATTCTCTCTTTTTAGTTTTTTTCCCCACTCTCTGCAGGCTCACTGTACTATCCAATCCCCCCGTGTGCACCACATCTCTCTGGTCGACCTGTCTTTCCCTTACAGCCACACTCAGATAACCTCTCCTCTCGTCTTTCACCTTACAGATGTTGTGGCTTGACTTCAAGGATTATACGCCTTTCAATCGCCTTCTATTTTCCCTCGCTATCGACATGACCTTCTGTGCGCCCAAGAACCCCCCCCCCATTCCCTTAGGAATTTAGTACAGGAGCGCTTGAAAGGAGAAATGGTTCTGAAGTGACTCAAAGGCCACTTTTTCTCTCCAAAGCCTATAGATGTAGAACTTTCAGGTTATATTGTTAGTCCTTACATTTATTCTGGGACTTACTTTCTCAGTCTCTCTCTCTCATTCTCTCTCTCTCTGTTGAATAAAAGTTCACGGTCACCATGACATGTCTTTCTCTTGGCTTTGTCTAAAGGATGACTTATATACTTATCTTATAGTTGACCCAAAATACCCGGCGCACAAGCTCACAACATGGGGGCTTTGTAGATCTGTGTGTGACACGTATACCAAGTATAAATCAGACATAACCTTAACCTGTGGGGCTTAAGTTCAGAAGCATCCTCCATAAACTGTCTCTAAGACACACAGTGTGTAAGATATTTCATAAAAGCAATTATGAGGGAGGTCAGGAGGGAGGCTGGTAGGAATTGGGTGTATTTTTGTTTGACCTTGTTATTTCTTTGTTTTGTTTGTTTCCCATTCCTTCCCTTGGGTACATAATAGTTTTTGTACTGCATTTGTACTGTTATTAAGATTTTATAAAAATATATGGGACATGAACACGGTTCTCAAGAGGGCCTCTTGGAATATAAAGGGTTGTGGCCATGTGATTAAGAGGGAAAAAAAATCTGTCATTTAATGAAAAAATAGAAAGTTTCAGTTGCACCGTTGCAGGAAACCCATTTATCTGGCATTGAACATACCAAATTGAAGAGGAACTGGGTTGAACAGGTTGACTTCTCCTCGTACAGCTCAAACAAAAGGGCCCCGGCAATTCTCATTAATAAAAATATTCCATTCATTCTCGAACAAGAAAAGGACCCAAGAGGGTAGATTTATCCTTATAATGGGTAACATACTCAAATCTTTGCTTCTGGGGGTCTCTGGAACAAAATATTTTAATTTTGAGTAAAAATGTTCGATTTAAAAAGTATATATTCAAAGATTTGCACACATTTTCATGATTTAAAAAAAATAGCAGATCTACAAGCTCATAGCGCTGCACTCGGTGCCGCGCTATGAGCTTGTATATCTGCTACTTTGGCTATTTTAATAGCCAAAGTATAAGATAATGGTTAAAGTGGTTTAAAATCTAAAATGACAGATGCTTTCCCGGCCTTAACAGGTTTAATCCATGTCTCATACTCTCTGTCTCTGTCTCTCTCTCTCTCTCTCTCTCTCTCTCACAGCTACATCTCAGAGGCCCACCTTGGCAGCTAGAGAGGAGTAGAGCTCGTCACCATGACCGCGCCCTCGCGGGACTCCGCCCCCTCGTCTGTGGCCGGCCTGCACCTGCTCGTCCTCGTCCTCCTCCCCTCCGCGCTTTCCCAGAACACCCCGTCGTCGCTGCCCGCCGCCCCGACCCCGCCCCCCTCGCTGCTGGCGGCGGACCCCTCCCTGTCACGACCCGAGTGCGCCAAGAGAGAGCACCCCAAGGTGTCCGTCCAAGGTGAGAACGTCACCTCCTCTATAGGTTGCCCTAGCGTGTCTGATATCTGGCATAGAGGGGGGGGGGTTCAAAATCTCCGGAGGAAAAATTCCGTACTGCTGACGGCTTATTGGTTGAAACAGTAACAGTATTTCATCTTTAACTCTTGAGAGCGTAAAATTAAACCAAATGGACCCTTACGGGTCCATTTGGTTTCATTTTACGCTCTCAAGAGTTAAATTATTGTTAAACGTCTGCATTACTTAAAGAATTGTTATTTTGATCAACGTTGGCCTGTTATCTCTCCTATGGTACCAACATCAATACAGCATGGAATTGTGGACAAAATATTCGATGTTTTGGGTCTGAGAGGCTAAATCTCATCAAACGGTGGTCCGTCCAGGCTCAAATGCCGAATAAATAATGGACCTTGTTACGAAAAGGGTTGAAAACCACTGTACTAAGACACAGAACCTGTGTTCGGGTAGGAACCACATGCTCGTTGACAAGAGGTATATTGGCTGAAGCTCAAAGTGCAATATCTCCTGTTCCCGAGTCAATGTTCCGTCTCATAGCTCAGCAGTAGAAATGTCAGCCCTTGTGCGGTGAGGCCAGCGTTTGAATGCCATGTAGAACATATATCTTATGGATTGCAGCTTTAACTTTGAGAGTGGAAATGGACCCATAAGGAAGCATCCACTTTGTGTGGTATTCGTAGACCAAAGGTCCTGTCAAGTTGCCGATGCATAACGTTACACAGGAACCCCTAAGAAAGCTCCTTTGTACACATATTCAAACCTGCTTGGGTATGCATAGTTCTTTTAACAGACTTTTCTTTTCAAAGGGTTGTGGTCCGGTTGATATGGTAATACGCGCGCAGGTGTTGTTACTGCCATGTTTGAACATTTCGTGCAGCGCTGGAAGGAAGACGGGAGACGTCTCCTGTGTGTCTCGTAAGGGACGGCTCCCTGTATAGACAAGCCTTACATCCTGCCTGCCTTTTCATATCACTGCATGTCTGAGATGCTGTGTACTGATGTACACAGCTGGGATGGACTCAAATATGCTGTATGCACACACACACACACACACACACACACACACACACACACACACACACACACACACACACACACACACACACACACACACACACACACACACACACACACACACACACACACACACACACATGAAATCTTCATGTTGTGGCCTAACCCCATTTGTCAAATGAATCAATCTTTTTGCAAAACCTTAAACCCTATACCTATACTTATTTGACCGGGTTCCCCCCAGGGGGCCAGGGCTCTATACTAGGTGTGTGTGTGTGTGTGTGTGTGTGTGTGTGTGTGTGTGTGTGTGTGTGTGTGTGTGTGTGTGTGTGTGTGTGTGTGTGTGTGTGTGTGTGTGTGTGTGTGTGTGTGTGTGTGTGTGTGTGTGTGTGTGTGTGTGTGTGACGTGTGTGTGTGTGTGTGTGTGTGTGTGTGTGTTTGTTATTTCCCTCTACACCAAATCTATTTGCAGAATCTATTTGTGGATCGGCTATTTTCACCGAATGTTCTCCCCCAGAATAGGGATGCTTTAGGTTTCATGAGGTTAAAACGGTCAATAAGCAGATTTTGGACTGTGATGCACTGTGGTGTTGCAAAGTGTGTAAACACGGGCGACAAAAGTGAAACACATCTACAACATTGTTTACACACAACAACGCAAAATAGTTTAGACTTGTTTCTAATGATGTGATGGAACCAAATGGACAGAATATAAGCTCAGCTCAGAGTGCACAGGTGCCATATAGATGCATTGAATGTTGATACCGACAATGGATGGAAACACTCTAGGAGGCAGAGGAGGAAGAGATTTTCTTTTTCAGGATTTTTAGTTTTGAGTGTGAGCAGCAGGCAGTGTAACCTGTCTTATGTTATGGTTTGGGACAATTCAGATTGAACTGTGGTGTCCAGATACTCCAGTTGGTTCACCAACAACCAGCAATTCACTAGTAAGAGACCACACCTCTGCTTAAGTTTAACAATGTATTGAAACGTAATGAGATGAATGTGGAACGGGATGAGGAACCCCAAGGTCAGGGCGAGACTCAGGGTGGGGGTGTAGTCTCAGGAGCTGACGGCCATCGATGCTCTACTCGGGGAGCGGTCGGTCGTCTCTGCTCCGTCACTGTCCCCTGGATTCCTAGAGAAATTGAGGCGGAAGGAAGAAGAGCGAGAATCGAGGAGGACGGAGGAGGTTGGGGCGGAAGGAGGACGACAAACTTGAAGGCAATGAATTGCAGAAATAGCCGATCGACAAGCTCAGTACTCACAAACCATGTTTTGTCTGTCGTGAAGCAGAATAAATAAGTTGATTGAAAGATCGCAGGTGTATTTATACTGTGGTGATTGCAACAAGGATTGGCTGTGGTGAGTGGAGGCAAGTGTCGTGGATACGGGTGATTGCGAATGGGGAGTGGCTAATGAGTGAAGGCAGGTGTGGTAGATAGGGAAGCGATTGAGAACGGGGAGTGGCCGTGATAAGCAGAGGGTGGTCTCTACTCCTGAACATACGGTACGTTGAACACAACTACATTAAATAAATGTTAGCCTTCCAACATACTGTACGGCCCTTCTCTCAACCCAGTAGAAGAGTTTTGGTGGGTGGAAGGTCTATGGTGGGAATATCTCTTCCAGGAGACAACGTTGCATAGTAAATAGAATGAGGTTCTCATCTCCTTTGATTTAGTGGTTGCACAATGTTTTTGAGTTTTACAGTAATGTGCCTATTGGGCTTACTGTATTTGTATGCAAGTGCTGAATATACAGATATTCAATACTGTATTGCTGGCAGTACTTACAGTTATATATTATTCACCATACTAAGTTGTGATTACAGGCCCTGGGCGCTGTGTTCTCAATGTTTTGAAGTAGCGTCTAATGAATGCTCAGTATAGTGGTTATGTATTGTTTGTATGACCTGAAAGCATTGTTTGATTTTTTTTTAGCACAAATGGATTTGAGGCGATCGTTTGATTGTGCCAGAAGAGTCAGGGGTTTTGTGAATGTATGTTTGAAGATTTGTTATGTATTGAAAGTTTTGAGAAAATGGGTAGATAATGTGTCTTAATAGCGATTATGAAAAACTCTAATATCATGCTGTGTGACCCAGACAGGTCAAGAAGAAGCAAAAATAATGACGTAGGGAAAGATGTCGATAGACAGAGAACATTGTGCGCAGTAGACAACGCTAATCGCTATCCTATCGAGTCTGTTCATCTGTGGCACAAGCTAACAAACAACATGCCATGAAATGGGACAGGATTGTTTGAACCTGCAGGGAGTCACTGATACAGTAGATATGGTGGGATGAAGGGTAAACACACACAGAATTGATGTGTATTTATGACTTGTTTTTGTTCCTTTTTAACCCCTTAAGACCTGAGGCCGATTCTACAAAATGTATTCTAAATCCAAATGTTTTTTTTTTAAACGTATGTTTCTATATCAGTGATTCTCAAACTTTTTCATGTCAAGGACCCCAAAATGATATGTATTTGGCCTCCGACCCCCATCTCAAATTATTTTGTTCCAGGGACCTCCCAGAAGCAAAGATTTGAGTTACAAATGTTCGCTTAAAAATATATATATTCAAAGATTTGCACACATGTTCACGATTTTTCATAAATAGCAGATCTACAAGCTTGTAGCGCGGCACTCGGTGCCGCGCTATGAGCTTGTAGATCTGCTATTTTTTAATAGCTAAAGTGTAAATGAGCTTGTAGATCTAAAGTGTAAAATAATGCTTTTTAGCTCAAATCTAAAAATTACACAGATGCGTTCCCGGTCTTAATGGGTTAAAAACAAAATATTTTACCTGTGGTGAAGATTGAAGGGAAAGAAAAATGGAAAGAAAAAGTGGGAATCAGAAAGAAAGAAACGCCTAAATTGAAGTGGTAGCCGACAGTGGTTTTGTCTGATTGGAAATAACAGCCAAACCCCCTTCCGAAAATATATTATAGACATTTCCTCCGGTTCTTCATGCTGTCTTGTTTTGTTTTTTATTACAGTAAAGTATTGCTTTCCGACACTCTTCCCCTCTCTGTCCTGTGGCCGTGTATTACAGTAGGCTTATAATACACCTGGGTTTCAGCCGGAGGAAATGCATCACAAAGATATATACTGCGAGACGGGCTCTTTTCATCATTGTGGAATCGCAAACCTGTAATATAAACACAATTGCTAATATTGTCAGGGGCGCTGCAGAATCATGTGTGGAGAAAACAGAATGCATCGTCGTATGATTTTTAACGTTCACACGTGCACAAGCAGTGGTGGAAAAAGTACTCAAATGTATTGTAGTATCAATACTGCAATGTAGAAGTACTCTGTTACAAGTAAAAGTCCGGAATGCAAAATATACTTGAGTAAACGTACAAAAGTATTGGCTTCAAAATGGACTTAAAGTACCACAAGTAGAAAGTACTCATTATGCAGAATGTCCCAAGTTTTCAAATGTTTAAAACATATTTTGAAAATAGCCGATCTACAAGCTCACAATGCGTCGCATCGCGACGCATTGTGCGCTTGTAGATCGGCTATTTTCAAATGGCCGAAATGTATATAGGGCTGAATTGTGTAATATCGGTTTTGTAATAATAATCAAAATCTACAAAGTAACTAGTAACTAAAGTTTTCAAATAATTGTAGTGGAGTAAAAATAGAAGTAAAAGTACAGAAATGTGGAAATACTCCAGTAAAGTGAAAATACCTCAAAACTGTACTTAAGTACAGTACTTGAGTAAATATACTTTAGTTACTTTACACCACCGTGCACAAGCCAGGTATAGAAACAGCCAACTTTCTGTCTCAAAGTCATGTGCGTATAATCACCTATGCGCTGGGGGGGGGGGGGGGGGTTCTCTACCTCTCCATTCACCCGTCCTGGCCCTCAGCTGGGTCCCCAGATGTCCAGATTAGTCGGAACCTCTGTCGGTGCCTCACTTCAAAGGGCACCGCCACTTGAGAATGGCTCTCACGGTCGGGGGAGGAGGCCGAGGAGGAGGTGCATGCACGGCTGGCCCGTCAAAAGGGCCTGTGCACGGGGTCCTTTTTATGCGGAGGCAGCCATATAGAAAGGCCGGGCACAATGAAGGTGTCAGCGAGAACCTGAAGATTAGCCTCCGTGATTGATGAGCGTTTTATAGCAGTTTGTTGAAGCGCTGCCCCTCGCTCACCTGGAGCAGGGCAGAGGGGCCGGGCCCGTGGGGATTGAAAGATGGTGTTGTGATGCTGATGATGGTGTGCTGTGTGTGTGTGTGTGTGTGTGTGTGTGTGTGTGTGTGTGTGTGTGTGTGTGTGTGTGTGTGTGTGTGCGTGTGTTGTGAGCTGCTCTGTGCATTTCCATGCTTGCGCGCGTGTGTGTGCGTGCGTGCGTGAATGTTCCATTCATGTATTGAATTGAAGTGGTGCATGTGCATGATGCATGTCAGGGTTTGGCTTTTAATCCTGCCAATGTGTGTCAGTGTGAGTATAGAGCCTCCAGGATCAGAGGCGGTACAGCATCCTCTGCATTTTAAGCTGTTCCGGTTACACCCTGGGATACTTTGATTGAACCAGGGCGACGTTTGGGGTCCCAGGGGATGGTGGCAACTGCCACCCCTAGCGTTCGCATTTAACCTCAAATTCAGTTATTTCATGCATATTTTCATGTTATTTCATCTCAATCCACACCCATCCAACTACATGTGACATGTGACACACATGTTATAGACAAGTTTTCGTGTTTGCAAATTAACCCATTAACACATCGACCGCCAGAGGTTAATCTCATAATGTACTCACCAGTGCCAAGGTGTTTTTGTTGTTTTTTTGTTTTTTTCATGTCGCCATAGATCTTGTTAAAATCCTTAAGATTGAGCTCTACACGGTCTGTTTACATCCGCGAGATCTCCCTGTATCTCCCAGTGAAGATCGCGTGTCAAACGGGGTATCCATGTTGTAGTTAGAGCGGATTACGTTAAACAGTGAAATGCGAGGAGAAAAAACTACAGGAAGAGAATTGAGTTTCAGTTTCGTCTGTAGAATGGGAGCGGGCGTGATCGTCAAAACCGGATCCCAAATAATTCTATTTCCGGTCATCAAACCGGAAACGGAAGTGGATAAAAAAAATTCCGAAAGTGCACCCGGACCGCGCATGCGCGAAAAGACCGCAGCCCGTAGGGCTACGGTCTCGGCGCTTAACAGTTGGATTTAACGGACCGTAGGACTACGTTCTTGGCGGTTAATGTGTTAAGACCTGGGACGCATCTGTGTAATTTTTTTATTTGAGCTAAAAAGCATTATTTTACACTTTGGATATTCAAAAATAGCAGATATACAAGCTCTGAGTGCCGCGCTACAAGCTTGTATATCTGCTATTTTTTTTAATCGAGGAAATTTGTGCAAATCTTTGAATGTATATATTCTTTAAAGTGAACATTTGTTACTCAAATCTTTGCTTCTGGGGGGTCCCTGGAACAAAACATTTTGAGATGGGGGTCGGCGGCCAAACACATTTTGGGGGTCCTTGACATGAAAAAGTTTGAGAACCACTGATATAGAAACATACGTTTTAAAGAAAACTGAAGACATTAGTAAGAATCAGCCTCAGGTCTTAATGGGTTAATCACTTTCAACCCCATTTTGGCATGTAGCATTTTTTATAGCAAAAATAGCTGATCTACAAGCTCACATACTGCTGTCAGTTCAGACTGCGATAGTTATTGTGCACCGCTGTCTTTAAAGCTCTTCAGCCTCCACGTCATCCCCACGCACTATGTTATCCAGATTTACAGTATGTCGGTTACGTATTTAGATGTATGCTGTCCACTGATGCTATGTACGTTATTTACTGTAGATAGTATGTTATTTTAGACAGTTGCTAGGTTTCATGTGTACCTGCTATCCTTACTTTGTAGCACCTCATTGATTCTTGGCAGTTACGTGACTGCTTACCCAGACCCATAGAGAGAGAGAGTTATGACACGCTTTGATCTCGCCGCAAAGCGGGCCGCTATGGACTATAGTTCCAAACATTGGAACTATAACAATTTTTTTAAATTCTTTGACATTTTTGGAAATGTTTTTTTATGTTCGCCTGTAATGACATGCTCAAAGTTTTGTGCCAGGGCAGGCAGGGACCCCATAAGAGAATAGCATTGTTGTTACATTCGATTTAGCACAGAATTCTACAACCGTCTATCCAGTATATACTGTAGGTGGGGAGGATGAAACCTCTGATCTGAATAGTCATGCTTATACACTATATTTAACCCATTAAGACCTGAAGCCGATTCTAAAAATGTTTTCTAAATCCCAACAGTATTCTGAAAAAAACATACGTTTCTATATGAGTGGTTCTCAAACTTTTTCATGTCAAGGACCCCCAAAAATATATGTATTTGGCCGCCGACCCCCATCTCAAAATGGGTTGTTCCAGGAACCCCCCAGAAGCAAAGAATAGAGTTAAAAATGTTTGCTTTAAACAATATATATTGCACACATTTTCACAATTTTTCAAAAATTGCAGATCTACAAGCTCGTAGCACGGCACTCGGTGCCGCGCTACGAGCTTGTAGATCTGCTATTTTTGAATAGCCAAAGTGTAAAATAATGCTTTTTAGCTCAAATGAAAAAGTGACACAGATGCGTTCCAGGTCTTAATGGGTTACTATAATCTGTTCCTCATTTTCGTGGGAACCCCTCGGAACCCTCTGACGGTCCCCTGGGAGTCCCCCGGACCGCACGTTGAAAACCGCTGACATAACAGGCCGAGAGACACACTTTTTATCAGTGACATGCTCCCGAGGTATGGTGGAGTGGTCGTGTTGTGTCGTCAACAACACTGATACACATCGCCTCCAGATGAAGCGAGGATGTGGGGGAGATAAACTGGGTACTTTACGGCGCGGTAGAATCAAAGCTCTCCATCAGCCGGACTCCATCTGCACCTCACCGTGATGATGGCCCCCGCAGCCCTCCACACCTACTCACATCTCTGTCTGCTCCATCACACCCCGCAGACACAGCTGGGTGTGTGTGTGTGTGTGTGTTTGTATTACTATACTCGTGGGGACCAAACATTCTCATAAGTATAGTAGAATTTGAGGAATAGACTTGTTGCTGTTTTATGGTTGAATTCTTTTTTAGAGATACGTTTACAATTAGAAAAAGATTCAGGTTGGGGTTAAGTTTAGGATTAGACCTTTAGAGGTTAGGTTTAAGGGGTTGGGGTTAGATTTTCCCCTATTTTATACGTAGTTGTGCGGCGATGTGAAACACCGGAAAATAGCATATCTACAAGCTCACAACGTGTCGCAGTAGATCTGCTATTTTCCGGCTTTAGACTTGCGGTTAAAAATGCCCCCCAAAAAAAACGAAGTCAATGATAAAATCGGCTTCCTGAGATGTTGAAGTCCTCGCAAGTGTAGTAATACAAACGTGTGTGTGTGTGTGTGTGTGTGTGTGTGTGTGTGTGTGTGTGTGTGTGTGTGTGTGTGTGTGTGTGTGTGTGTGTGTGTGTGTGTGTGTGTGTGTGTGTGTGTGTGTGTGTGTGTGTGTGTGTGTGTGTGTGTGTGTGTGTGTGTGTGTGTGTGTGTGTCCGTGTCCGTGTCCGTGCCAAAAGCAGTATGATTTGCCCATGGTGCTCCAGACACCACAGAGATGAAATATGAGTTCAGAGGCACGCGAACCCACACATCCACAGCCATGCACCACCCTGCAGCCAACATACGATCGAGGAGGACGATATTGGCTCTCCAACACAACACCGTGGGTCTGCTGATAACAGCTTGGAACAGAGGTGGCGACGGGGTTGTTGTTGTTGTTCTCTCGGTATGGCGTCCTGCCTTTTTGTTTGGTTACATAAGAAATATGATGAAAAGGCGTGTGTGTGTGGGTGAAAAGTGGGTTTTATGGACCTCAGCAGATTGGTGAGTTTAAACGGAGAGGATCTACAGTATGTTTAGACTGGCAGCTTAAATCAGATTTTTTTGGCCTATCCAGATTGGAATCGGATTCGTTTTCCAGATTTGAACCGCATTCCAAGGTCTTATGAAATATGATTCAAATCAGATTTCTAAAGATGCGTCTCAGTCTGGAGACAGCCTGAGTTACGGTATACTTCGTCATACCACGGCGTCTCTCGCCGGAAATTGCAGCCGACCTGCAAGCTCACGTTGAGCCTGCAGATCGGCAATTTTCGGTGAGTGACACGATCATACAATAGAGTATAAGTTAAGCATCACGCCTACGTTGTTGTTACGTTGTCACCACGGCAACCAATATACGGTAGAGTGATGAATACGCAAAAACGATCGAATAACTTATCGCAAATAAAATAACAGTGTGGACAGTCACTCCTAAACATCAGATTTGAGAAAGGTTGCCGAAAAGGTAACGCCCCCCCCTCCCTCCCTCGAAACGAGCCACCTCCACATCACCTCCACGAGGTAACAGGCACCTTCCTCCCAGACAGACATGTGTACAGAAGAAGTGACGGATAGCAACGAGACACTTTCACTCAGGTTTCTCTATCTCTATTTAAACAGAGAGCTGGGCTCGGTTTTTGTCTCCCCCCCCCCCCCCCCGGCGGGTGAGACGGATCTGAAGGTGCGGGTCACCTTCACCCAAAGCTCAGATGGCTGTCATGGGTCCATGCCTGAAGTGAGACGAGTGAGCACAGTATCTGCTGTCATCATTAAAAGCCCAACCAGATGCCAGATTTAGGGGCCGATTGCCGATACATGTCGATACGATGTCGTAAAAAAAAAAAGGTCTGGCTCTAGTCCAATGGTTCTCAAACTTTTGCATTTCAAGGTCTCCCCTTAACTCAGACAGTGTACAAATGGAACTAAAGTGGACCCTAACGGGTCCATTTGGTTCCATTTGTACGCGGTCTGAGTTACATACTTATAAGGGTCAATTTAGACCCCCCGAAAGGAACCCAAAGAGTCCCTGAAATCCACTTTGAGAACCACTGCTCTAGTCGTCTTCATCGTCCCCTCCATCTTTCTCAAGTCCTCTCTTTAGACTTTCACACCAGCTACTCCTACCCCCCCCCCCCCCCTCTCTCTCTCTCTTCTCATCTCCCTGGCCTCTCTTCCTCCCTCCCTCCCTCCCTCCCTCCAAATCCTTCTCCTCTTCTTCATTCCCTTTTGCTATCACTTTCTCTCTCACGGCTCATCTGCCTCCCTTCCATCACTCCTCCTCCCCTTCACTCTCTTTTGTTCCCTCTGCGGTATAGTCAGAGGGAATGCATTGTGCCCCGCTCCTCTATCACGGCGTCTGGGTAATGGCGCTGTCGTTTAGCCTCGCCGCACCGGGCTGTCTGAAGTGAGGCTCTCTGAGGCGCGTGAAAAGTGATGTTCCTTTGAGGCGGCGATAACACTTTGACTGGAAAGGAAAGTGGAGGAAGAACCTCTGTTTCTGCCTCTACTCTCTCTCTCTCTCTCTCTCTCTCTCTCTCTCTCTCTCTCTCTCTCTCTCTCTCTCTACTCTCTCTCTCTCTCTCTCTCTCTCCTTATATCGGTCTCACTCTCTGTCTGTGTGTCTTGCTCTCTTCTCCTCTCTCTCATTATTTTTCTCACTTTCTCTATCTCTTCCTTTCTCACTCTCTCTCTCTCTCTCTTTCTCTCCCTGTCTGTGTCTGGCTGTCCTTTCATTATGACAATGAGGCTAATTGGGCTGTGCTATCAGAGCCGTGCTGTGTGTGTGCGCAGCTATCAGTCAGTCAGTCGGTTGAATGGCGCTCCATCACGTTGTTTAGCATGCCTCTGGGGCGCGCCTCTTAGCCACTGATGGCCTGTCAGTATATCAGATTCATAGTCCAGGGGAAAGGCAAGGGGAACAGAAAATAGGTCCCCCGCTTCAGCCTCTATTGCCACTTTATTTGAATAAAGGAGAGGCACCAAGGCAAATTACTTGGCTTTGCCATCTCCACACTCACTATCTAATTTGCTGCGATGTTATCACTTGGCCCGAAGGCAAAGCTGCCGAGAACACGGACCAGAATGTATGTTTATTCCTAAAAAAATATGTTGTGAAACAAAACCACTTCCGGCCATATGAACGCAAAATGAACAGTCTGCACCAGGAAATGCCTGGTGGAGCTCATAAAGAGAGTGGAAAGTATGTCTCGTCCACCAACATTGTTCTTGTAGAAGCACTTTTGTTATTATTGGTGAAAAATGTATAAAGATTACTATTTCCATTTGTCCAAAGCAAACATGGACCGTCACCACATTAAGACATGCCCACAAGCAGCCGGCTTGCACAGAGCAGAACACCACATTGTGATTTGTGGGGCTTCCTTCACAAACATCACACGTAGTAACTTACAAGATCAAGATCAAGCCTCGGGGGAGGCCACACTGTTATTATACTGCCTTGTTTTCTTTCGTTTGTTCTTTCTTTCTTTCTTTCTTTCTTTCTATCTTTCGCTGTCTCTTTATTCTCCCCAGCCGTCCTCTCTCCCTCCCTGTCCCTTTTTCAGCAAACACCATAAATCTATGTCTGTTTGGACCGTCCTGGAACTTTAAACTCACTCTAACTTTCTCTGCATACATCCAGACATGCATTGGCACAGCCACACACACACACACACGCACACGCACACGCACACGCACACACGCACACACGCACACACACACACACACGCACACGATCAAAGGAACACAGGTGTGCTCCACACCACCCAGAGCACAGCAGCCCCCTGGCAAATTGTCAGAGGCCGAGTATGTTGCTACGCTGGCGGTTTTGTGAGAGACAGTCAGACATTCTTTTCTGGACGCTGACTGGGAGCCTATTACCCTCTTGGCCCCCCCCAGCATCTCCCCTCCTGTGTCTGCCCAGTACTACTACACTTTATCCCCGGGCCCTTTTTTCTCTGTACTGACCCTGACCCGAAGACTCCTTCATCAGTAGTGAAAGGGACGGATGGGATGGGCGTGGTGGTGGGGGGATGCAGGGATGGAGCCAGAGAGATGTGCTTCACTGAGGCAGCACGGCACAGCCTCCTCTCTCTCTCCTCTATCACCATCTGCAGCACAGCCCCGTGCAGCCAGAAACCGTAATTCAAGTCAAAATGCTGGGACAGCGGAAGAGAGAGACAGAAGGGTGCGCAGCAAAATCCTCAGCGTTAATTTGACCACGTGAACCCTAGCATCCCTATATTGTGGGGTGAACGCTCAGTGACAAATACAGATCTAGAAGCTCACAAAGCGACACGACGTGAGGCGTGATGTTGTAGATCGGCTATTTTGGGGGAAGGAATCATACAACCCATCTAACCCCTGCTCACTTTGCTAGGGTTGGATGGCTCAGGGTTGAGGACAGAGTACGGCAACTTGCCTTGGGCCTGGTCTACAAGATTCGACACAACATTGGGATCCCCCTGTATTTGTCAAAATACTTCCAAAACGTAAATGAAGTCCACGATCATAGCACCAGAGATAGCTCCACTGATCATGTTCAACCCAGATTTGGCACAAACAAGGGAATGAACTCATGCTATACAACAAAAATGTGGAATTCCCTACCCAAAGGAGTAAAGGAGTGTAAAACCCTACTCACTTTCAAAACTGCCCTAAAGAATCACCTTCAGGAGGCTGCAATTCCAAACTGGCCCCTGTAGAAGTCCTAACCTACCCCCCCTCCCCCTCCCCTCCTCCTAAAACTGTCTATTGTACATATTTCTTGTTTTTCATAACAGTGACCTGTAAGCTGATTGTATGATGTTCTGCATAGTAGTGTATATTTGTATGTCTTCTTAAATGTCATCATGATTTGAGTGCACGGGGATCTCATTTTAAATAAGCCAAGTGCTTTTATGAGCGATCCAGTTTAGAGGACCTTGTATTGTGATTTGTACTTCCATGTACTGTTACCATGTCTTTCTAAATAAAGTATTCAATCAATCAAGAGATTTGGTGTATAGACTCTACACCGAATCTCTTCACCACAAAATAGCTGTTTTCCCTCTACACTGTAGGAGGCATAAAGAGGGAGAAAGGAGGGGGGCTTGTATAGTCCCCTGGGTAATACCTGTAGGGTTTAAGTGGTTAACTCTAAGAGTGTAAAGTGGTGACCCGTCTGTGTTAAATGAACACAGAGGATTCTTGCTGTGTGCTGGGTTTTTAGAGGCAGGGAAAGTGAGAGATATGAAGACTAAACAGAAGATATTCAAAGGAATGTGGGCCAGATAAGAGGCAGCCCTGATAAGATCCAGGTTGCTGTGGGGAGAGGGCTGAGGTTACGGGGGAGAGGTTACGGAAATCTGGGAAACCTAGCCAATACGGAGCCACCTAATCTATTTCAGCACATGCCTATGTGGCTATTAGTGGCCTATATAGTGTGAATCTTATGTTACATGCAGATTTAATCGTATTACCCTGATATTAAGTTCCTCTATATTAACCCATTAAGACCTGAGGGCGATTCTTAGCAAATGTCTTCCAAATCCCAACAGTTTTCGGAAAAACGTATGTTTCTATATCAGTGGTTCTCAAACTTTTTCATGGCAAGGACCCCCAAAATAATATGAATTTGGCCACGAACCCCCATCTCAAAATAATTTGTTCCAGGGACCCCCAGAAGCAAAGATTCGAGTTAAACATTTTCGCTTTAAAAGAATATAAACATATTAATTTGCACACATTTTCTCGATTTTTCAAAAATAGCAGATCTACAAGCTCGTAGCGCGGCACTCGGTGCCGCGCTATGAGCTTGTATATCTGCTATTTTTGAACAGCCAAAGATTAAAATAATGCTTTTTAGCTCAAATAAAAAAATGACACAGATGCGTCCCAGGTCTTAATGGGTAAAGTTCCTCTATATTAATCGAAATAGATCGATTGCGTGATAATTGCACTGTTCCCAGTGTGCAAAATTGCCTGACATGCAGCGTTGCGTGTTCATGATGTGGTCCACTAATCCATTTTGTAAACACAGGTCCGTCTGACCTCGCTCGCCAGGTCACTCCACCTCTCAGCGTTATCGCTCTTGTAAACGAGTGTAATCCTAAGTGCCGAGATGCTACGTACCTGTGTATCATCAGCTGTGGAGGAATGCTGCTAACTTGATGGACAGCTAACTTCAGCACAATATGTGTCATTCATAGCTCATTAAACAGCGACGCTCTTCAGGGGTGGAAATCAACAAGTTGCACAATTATCATGCTAATTACAAAAGGCTGTGTTGATTTTTATTTTTCTATTACTAGGCAGGAAGTAATTAAGCAAACAGCCTTGCTGTTGGAATTAAAGAGAAAAGCAAAGCTTATGTTTTATTTATTTATTATTAAACAGGAAAAAGAGTTTGACGTTCCAAGGTTATTTGTCAGTGGTATGTTATGTAGTAGAGAGGTGATTGAAGTCTTGTTGTGTGTGTGTGTGTGTGTCGATAAAAGATGTTTCTGGTCAGGACGCAGAGAGGGATTGGAGGAGGTTGCTTTGATATCCATCATTCTCTCCAATGAAACTGCAACTCTCGTTTGAATCTTCACATTCTAGCTTTTCAAATTTCTTATCCAACGCCCGATCGGGGTCGTTTATAATGGTGCCGGTTTGTTTCATCTTCCTGAAAGCTCTCTTGGGTCACACAAACATACACGGGCATCAAAGGCATTTCAAGTAGCCGGGATTAATTGGGGAGGGCTTAGTCACTGTTTGACTCTGTTCATCTGTATTTCCATCACACCCCCAGTGGCCGACGCCATCTGTCCCTCAGAGAGTTTGACCTTCCAGCCCAAACTCACTGGATTAGATCAAGGAAAGATTGGTTCTTTATCGGATGTCCATTCCGATGTGCTCCAACTTGAAGGAATCGCACATTCCATCAGGTCGGATGGAACAGATTGGATCGCGCTTGTGTTATGTGATAGTGTGTGTGCGTGTGTGCGTACGTGTGTGTGTGTGTGTTTGTGTGCGTACGTGCGAGAGTATGTCTGTTGATGTGTACACACGCACACAAGCATGCGTGTGTGTATTTTCTACCCAGCGTTTTGTCTCCCTCTCTCTCTCCCTCCTCCTCTGTCTGTCGACTCATTCACCATTTCACTGGCGTTTGCCATCTTTGACCTCACCGAAGCCAGCGTCATCGCGAACAGCGACTCACAGTCCGGTCGCGGTGCTGCCTCTTGAACGTCGCCCCGACACGTAGACTCGCTCGGGAAGAGGCCATATGTTTAAAAGCTGTCACACCCGAGAAGATGGAAAGGTTAGATGACTCCTGTCCCCGAAGACTAATGTCCTGGTGACTGTTCTCACCCCCCCCCCCATCCCCTCCGACACCCGCTAGCTAATGCATTAATCCGTCTGCCCGCCGATTGCAAAGGGGGGAAAAAAAGGAACGCAATGATCGTCCATCAAGTCCGGCTCCGGGCCCCGGGGCCTGACGGCGAGGGAGTAAGGCTTTCATATTCATCCGGTTTTATTGTCCCTGCGTCGGCCCGCCACCCAGGGCAGACAGTTATGAGGGGAGGGAGCTGGCTGAGCAAATAAAGCCACTTGTAAGCAGGAGGATAAATGTCAGTCACTGACAGACCCTCGCTGTCACCCAAGCCTTTTCTAAGTGAGTAAATAAGCTCACAGCTCACACGACTCCCCCAGCACACGCGCACACACTACACACACACACACACACACACACACACACACACACACACACACACACACACACACACACACACACACACACACACACACACACACACACACACACGCTCTCTCTCTCTTTGTCTCTGCTTGCCCCTGAATCATATTTAGCCCCTCAGTCTCTTTTACAAGCCTGCGCGGGGATATATTCATGATGTGGGAAATGTTTACCCGCGCGTAATGATCTTCATTTGGAATTTTGGAATGATTTACGCTCAGCGCTAAACTGTTTGAACTGAGCGCTAGGAGCTCCTGTTTGTGCTGTTATAGGAGCGCATTGGCTTCAGTGAGAGCCGTTTTATCCTAATCTATCATCACTCCGCGGCGCGTTCTTTATGGTCTACATCATCTCCTCTTTCTTTAATGGTCCTATTTTATAGCTAGAATAAGTCACTTCTTAAAAGCATCTGTCAATTGTCGCTTTACAATGCATCCCACTCTATTTCTGGATGTTCTCCAGAATAAGTATAAAAGCTGTAATATATCTGTGATGGGGTTAAGGCCAAATCATGCACAATGAAACCTCATTCTCACACAAACGTGTCTCCTGATTGAACCAGCTCACTCCCGCAGGTTGTAGTACTGTACGGACTGAAGTTATGCCTCAACGGCAGTGGTGGAAAAAGTACTCAAATGTTTTACTTAAGTAAAAGTATCAATACTGCAATGTAGAAGTACTCTGTTACAAGGAAAAGTCTGGAATTCAAAATTTACTTGAGTAAAAGTACAAAAGTATTGGCATCAAAATGTACTTAAAGTACCAAACGTAAAAGTACTAACATATTTGAAAATAGCAGATCTACAAGCTCACAACGCGTCGTGATGCGTTGATGCGTTGATGCGTTGTAGATCGGCTATTTTCAAATAGCTTA
This sequence comes from Gymnoscopelus braueri, assembly GCF_963280865.1. Classification (NCBI taxonomy): domain Eukaryota; kingdom Metazoa; phylum Chordata; class Actinopteri; order Myctophiformes; family Myctophidae; genus Gymnoscopelus; species Gymnoscopelus braueri. Next base: position 37,880,199 of record NC_137618.1, read on the forward strand.
GGTATAAAATATGGATAAAGTGGTTAATGTATGTTATATAACGTAATAATTTATATCTGCAAAGTAACTAGTAACTAAAGTGTTCAAATAATTCTAGTGGAGTAAAAGTACAATATTTGTCTCCGAGATGTAGTGGAGTAGAAGTAAAAGTACTGGAAATTGGAAATACTCACGTAAAGTACAAATACCTCAACATTGTACTTAAGTACAGTACTTAAGTAAATGTACTTAGTTACTTCCCACCACTGCTCAACAGCTGTCCTCCTCCGTACCTCTGGCCTCTGTCATTACCTCACCATCTCCCCTCCATTCTCCTTTCAGCCTCAAGCTACGGTCATCTTTACCCTGATCCTTGAACAGTGCAATCTTTTTCGAAGCGGCTTGTATACCTCTTCATTTGCTCGTCAACATACCGTAGATACTCGTGAGGTGTCCCATGAAACTGCTTTTTATAATGACTCCCAGTCTCCCACCCAGCCCTGGCTGTTAAGACCCCTCTGACACTGTTTAGTGGACGTGATAAAGTAGGGTTTAATAGGTTATACCATTTTAGGACTTAGGAGGACCATAGCTTTACATGTGTATACACACACACACACACACACACACACACACACACACACACACACACACACACACACACACACACACACACACACACACACACAAACACAAACACAAACACACACGCGCGCTCGCTCACGTAATCTTGAACTCGATAGAGGGTGTGTTTACACGAGATTGTGAGAAAAATGACCCTGACTCCCCTCTGCTCGTGTCTCCGCCTCCGAGGCTCGGGCTGTTCGGCCATTAATCAGAGGATAGACATGCAGAGGCTCCTCCTCCTCTCCTCGGACCGCCCTTATATGGCTTCAACATCAGCACGCCACATCACAGAAGCTAAACGCATAATTGCATGAGCGCAAACTAGAGAGAGAGATGTGTGTGTGTGTGTGTGTGTGTGTGTGTGTGTGTGTGTGTGTGTGTGTGTGTGTGTGTGTGTGTGTGTGTGTGTGTGTGTGTGTGTGTGTGTGTGTGTGTGTGTGTGATAATAATAATAATAAAGAGGGGTCTTGTATAAGCACATGTATATACTGTAAGATAAATATTTATGAACTGTGAGAGAGAGAATGCCAAATATCAAATGGACTATGCAAAGGCAATAATGTGGGGTACAAAACTTACTCCTGGTACATTATGGGCAATAAACTATATAAATAATGTATTGCTTTCTTGTGACTGTTGCTTGATGAACATTTCTAGAAGGCAACATTTAGTTGCACATGTACCTGTTAAAACTGTCTTCAGTTTCTAAAATGTCAGTGTGATTTGATTTGCTATTGATAAAAATGCTGTGTATAATGAAAATGTTGTGTAATGCTGTGTTGTGAATTTGTTTTTGGAGGTGCCACTTGACATTTAAACCCCTATACTGTAGGTGTTCGAACAAACACAATGGTCAATTTGAGCGTGTGTTCATTCTCTTCAACAAATACCTGATCCCATTTGAATGTAGGGCTATGTCTGCCAATTTCTTGCTGGCCTGTAAGCATACAACACACAGTATATAGGGTTTAATAAGTATTTAAAACAAAATGACTGTCTTTAGTCAAGGACTGTTCTGGTGTTGTGCATAATATACTGTATAGAACGCCATATTGTACTGTAGCAGCAGTAACAGCAGCAGTTATGTCTGATGATGAGTCTTAACTCTAGTGTTTCCTCTATAGACGACATCTCCAGATGACAGGGACATATGGGCCCAATCAACTCCACGCACTCTAAAGCTGCTGCACTCACTCACCAACTTTCTCCACAAACTTGTGTGTGTGTGCAGTCTCACAGCCAGAGCCATTCAGCATCTTCCAGCCACATTAAAGTTTAAAAGGAGATTAAGGTTTTAAGGTTTAAATGTTTGATGACTGCGTCCATAATGAATAGGGTTATCAGTATTACACCCTAATGTTATGTATGCCTCTAACCACAGCTTTGATATCTTGGCTCTTAACCACTTAAGCCCTATAAAATTGTTTTGAAATAAAAGTCAAAATAGCCTTGTAGATCTATTTGATTTTAATTTGTTTCGAACATTTTGTAAATGTTTCTTTTGCCTGAATGACATGCCCAAAATACGGACACCAGGGTTAATGAATGTTGAAATGATCCTTTAATGTGAGGGTGTGAACTATTGTTTCTTGGCATTTTTGGTGGAAATGAAGGGGTTGAACAACTACAGTGAACTGTATATTTGTGACATCATCCTTTCCCACTCCTTTGAACGCGGAAAGCCATCAAGTGCGTTCCAACACTTCCAACACATTTCTAAGCATGTCCGTCAAGGTATTTAAACCAGGCCCACCGTTTCTAGCCATTTACCCCAGTTAACCGGGGCGACTGCTGCGATATTGTGTACTACACAGGCAAAAATATGGCAAATCCCCTGTGCTCTAGACTCTCTTCATGTGGTGAAATCCATTTAAAAGGGTCGCGCTCTTGGTCGTACACAAGACCGACGTGCAGAGGCTTTTTATTTCTCACCATAGGACCCCCACACCCCCTCACACCCCCTCCCCCCCCGCCGGGCCACTTCCCCTTGCCTCCCCATGCTGACGCTTGGAAATGGTTTTGATTTGTGAAGGCGAGTGTCAAACAGGCGCTGTGATTCGCGCTGCGTATGCTGGACGGGGGCCTGTGTTTGACTTGGTCGTCAGGTTGTATTAGGGATCAGTGGGGCTGACTGGCGGTCCCGGACAGCTTTGTGCCACTCCGCAGGAGACCTCCAGAGTCATGTATGGCCCAACGTCCCGCCAAGCGCAGCTGAACTGCCACCAGAAAGCTTGACTGACTCTCACTTCTTTTTTTCCCCATTATAACCTTTATTTAACCCATTAAGACCGGGGAATATGCATCTGTGCTCATTTTAAGATTTCTTTGGCTATTCAAAAATTGCAGATATACAAGCTCATGCCGCGCTATGAGCTTGTAGATCTGCAATTTTTTTGTAGCTCAAATCTTTGCTTCTGGGGATTCTACAAATGTCTTCTAAATCTCTAACAGTTTTTTGAAATTATGTTGCTATAATATCAGTGGTGCTCAAAACTTTTCCATGTCAAGGACCACCCAAAATGATATGTATTTGGCCGCAGACCCCCATCTCAAAATATGTTGTTCCAGGGACCCCCCAGAACCACAGATCGGGGGTTAAAAATGTTCGCTTTACAACATACATATTAAAAGATTTGCACAACATTTTCACGACAAAAAAAAAAAAAGCAGATCTTCAAGCTCGTATCGCGGCACTCGGTGCCACGATACGAGCTTGTATATCTGCTATTTTTAATGACACCGATGACACAGATGCGTTCCCGGATTGAATGGGTTAAACACGAAAAAGCGACGGAGCACGTATGATCTTTTTTCAGCAGTGACCTGATTTAAACCGCTTGCATAGAAGCACCGCTCGAAACTGCCGAGTACAGTCCTGACCTCGGAGCAGCTGTGGGCTGCTGGAGGAACTTGCTCAAGGGCGCTTTAGACGGTACTCCAGCAAGTGGAGAATTTACCATACAATACAACGAGTGTGCAGTTCACTGTTGTTTGTGAAGCACAGCGGCATTCACCCACGCAGTGAGCACAATGTACTGAATCTATGTCGATGATATCGGCCTCTATTTATGTTTTGCCTGTTATATTTAATGTTATTATACACTAACAAGAAAACCGTCTGCTGTAGATGTCATGTCAGGACATTTCTCTTGTGGTCTAAAGCCTGATTTATACTGGTTTGCGTGCCGATGTCGCACACCGAAAATAGCCGATCTACAAGCTCACAGCGCTTTGCATTAACCGATTAATTGATAAGCGGCGTTTTTTAGGACCAAAAGGAAAATTCTTGTCCGAAACTGAGTGCAGAAACATTAATTGCCTTGATGTATATTACATTAACGAGCGTCAACGAGCATCAGCTGGACACAGACACACACACCTCCCCTCTGCAGTGCTCTATAGATGGGTTTCCGCGCGACGTCATCACAGAGCAGAGTGCACAATCTGCGCATGCGCGGGGGAGAACGAACCGGAAGCGCCATTCACTCTATTGTTATTTTCGGGATTTAGATAGGCATAATGCTGCTATTATAGGCATAATAGGCATAATGCTGCTATTATATACAAACAGATCCAACTTCCGACAAATCATTTTTATTGAGTAAAGAAGATATTACAAACTGCATCATTTAATCTACTTTCATTAAACCTGGTGAAGACCATTTATTTTATGGGTAATAGGGTATAGGATATTTTTAGGGTAATAGCGCCCTCTACAGGCTCAACCCGCCACTGCGCGCGCATCATCCTCTCATGTTTACAAACAGGAAACCCATCTATGGAGTCTGTCTCATTTCTCTCCAAAAGCCCTTGAATATGATGAAATATGATTAAGGATTACTGTAATTATGGTAAACTCACTTTTGATATCACACATACCATACCTATAACTTTCACTAGTCCCCCCCCCAAAAAAAATAGTTTTCCCAAAAAAGGCATTCGAATTAAATAAAAAATAAATACATTTTTAATTAATTGAAAATCGATAACTTTAGTCGACTAAATTCTTAACGGTAGTTAATCGATTATAAATGAATTGTTAACATCCCTACTTTGCATCATGACGTGACGCGTTGTGAGCTTGTACATCGGCTATTTCCGGTGCGTGACACAGACCACAACCAAGTATAAATCAGGCATGATGGTCTGTTTGAGGATGCTGTAGTTAAACTACTTCTGAAGTGCAAAGTCTCCTTCTCGCTGTCTTTGTTTCTCACTCCCTCTCTCTTTCTCTTTCCCTCAGCACTCCATCCATGGATCTCGAGTTTCTCCCAGCCCGGTGTGAGAGACTACTCCCAGCTTACCCTTGACCTGACTAGGAATGAGCTGATCGTGGGTGCCAGGTAAGGGAACTGTAAATTCATTCAGCCTTTCGCCCCTTCATCCGCATGCAGCCCGCGGCGCTGACAATCGGATCACTCACACAATGCGGTTCTGTAGGCACTGATCGCTTTTTAAGTACTCCACTGAGGACTCGCCGGATTGAGTCAAGCGTAGGATTTGGCAGAGCGAGTGGATTTTGGAGGAAATATCAAGCCCAACAGAGTCTCTGTGTGTGTGTGTGTGTGTGTGTGTGTGTGTGTGTGTGTGTGTGTGTGTGTGTGTGTGTGTGTGTGTGTGTGTGTGTGTGTGTGTGTGTGTGTGTGTGTGTGTGTGTGTGTGTGTGTGTGTGTTTGTAGCTGCGTGCGTGTGTTGGCTTGTTTACAGGCCAGCAAGAAGTCAGCAGCAACCTGATTTGACATTCTAAAAGAACACAGCACACACAGCGCACACAGCACACAGCACACACACAGACACACACACGCATGCACGCACGCACGCACGCACACGCGCACGCACGCACACACGCACGCACGCACACACACACACACACACACACACACACACACACACACACCTTTGATGACTCAGACCAAAGCTGAAAATAATATCTTGCATTCACCGGCGGCCAATTACGGTCTAACATTTCACTGGCACTGGTTCTGGGTGACACCGGCCAAAATTGCCTGTCCCTTTTGTAATGATTTTTTTTTTGCATTATTAGGCGAAAATCTTTGTGTGATAATGACTTCTATAATTATCATATAATGCTCACTGACTCACTCCCCCTGCTCTATCCTCTCTCCAGAAACTACCTGTTTAGACTGGACCTAAGTAACATGTCCCTGATCCAGGTAAGACAATCAGTGCATTCTCTGCTGTGCTGTCTGAGTGTCCTATACTCGCTTTGTCCGTCTCTCTCTGTGTGGGACTGTCTGTCTCTGTCTGTCTGTCTGTCTGTCTGTCTGTCTGTCTGTCTGTCTGTCTGTCTGTCTGTCTGTCTGTCTGTCTGTCTGTCTGTCTGTCTGTCTGTCTCTATAGTACATGTCTGTCTGTCTGTCTGTCTGTCTGTCTGTCTGTCTGTCTGTCTGTCTGTCTGTCTGTCTGTCTGTCTGTCTGTCTGTCTGTCTGTCTGTCTGTCTGTCTGTCTGTCTGTCTCTATAGTACCTGTCTGTCTGTCTGTCTGTCTGTCTGTCTGTCTGTCTGTCTGTCTGTCTGTCTGTCTGTCTGTCTGTCTGTCTGTCTGTCTGTCTGTCTGTCTGTCTGTCTGTCTGTCTGTCTGTCTGTCTGTCTCTCTCCCCTGTTGCTTGTGTGGGTGGTGTATTGAACGTACGTGTGGTCCAGACTACAGCATCCTCCAACATTGTTCTTTCCTTCCTGGTTGTCCTGCCCCTCCCCGATCCAACACACATACACACACACACACACGCACACGCATACGCACACACACACACACGCGCACGCGCACCACCTCCCACTGGGCATGTGCAGCTCAGCTCAGCAGATGTGTTGTTTATGTTGTTGGCACGGTGACGCTATGCTGCATGCATCACTTTGACAGGAGGCCCAGTCAGAGTGTGGAGAGGTTTTTGCGATGAGATGACTGTGTTTCCCAAACAGTTTGAGTTTTGGACTGTTTGAGTCTGTGTGTGAGAGTATATTATATCGCTGTCAGGTGGAAACCTTGCATTTCCCCAAAAAACGCTACTTTTCAGGAAATGGAAACAAGAACAGTGTGTTCCGATGGACCCAGTGTTGTTATTATTTAGTCACAAGCCCTTGTTAATACTTCTCATCGGTTCAATGTATGCATAATACCCACAGGCAGACTTAAACCACTTTCAAGTGAGCTTCTAGATGGGTTATTTTCTACTTTCGCATGAAACTGTCATAAGATGAAGTGCATTTTATATACACATTCATTTATGAAAAAAAAACGATGAAATATGGCGATACAAGGTTTCCACCCAACCGTGACGGTTGTTTGCTGTATATACAATTGCTGTATGTAGATATCATGAGTCCGCTACCAGAGAGCAACAGCTCATTTATCCTTAACCCATTAAGACCAGGAACGCATCTGTGTAATTTTTTTTGATATCTTTGGCTATTCAAAAATAGCAGATATACAAGCTCATAGTGCTTTTTGAAAAATAATTAAAATTTGTGAAAATCTTTGAATATATATATATATATATATATATATATATATATATATATATATAACATTTGTAACTAAAATCTTTTCTCCTGGGGGGGTGTCCCTGGAACAAAATATTTTCAGATGGGGGTCTGCAGCCAAATACATATCACTGATTGATTGATTGATTGACATTTTTAGTAGGCAAAAAGAATGTAAAACAACACAGTTACATTTATAATACTTTTGTCCAAAAGGTCTGATCAAAAAAGTCCTTGCGGACTTGTTTCCGTTGGGGTCCTTGGTATTAATTTCATAGACATATATAGTAGCAACCAAACAGTTCAAATATCATTATGGGTGGTCCTTGACATGAAAAAGTTTGAGCACCACTGACATTATAGCAACATAGGTTTTTTTTTTTTAGAAGACATTTGTAGAACCCACAGAAGCAAAGATTTGAGTTAAAATGTTCGCTTTGAAAAATACATACATTCAAAAGATTTGCACAAAAAAAAAAAAAAAAAAAAAAAAACCTGTAAAAAAAAAAAAAAAAAAAAATACAAGCTCATAGCGCGGCACCGAGTGCCGCGCTATGAGCTTGTAGATCTGCTATTTTTTGAATAGCCAAAGAAATCAAAAAATTACACAGGTGCGTTTCCCCGGTCTCAAAGGGTTAACTGGTTTTGAGGCGCTAGATGTCTAGATGTCATTTGATTTGTTGCTTTGGGTGCAGCCCCACAGCACATCAGTGAGTTATGTGTCTGAAACAAACCCTCCATAGGCAGAGCCACTGTGCTATTATAGCCTTGATGAAGATTTGAAAACGGATGGAGGATGTGTCTCTGCTGCAGTTTTCCCTTCTACAAATCAACACGTCTCCTTTCATTTCCCAATAGCTTTCATCGAGCAACCTGGAGATATTAACCACACCAAATGTTAATGTTGTCTATTAGTGAAATGCCATGTTCATTGAAGATCATATCGTTGCTGTCGGGCATAAATCTTCTATATTTCAACCGTGTATGTTTTCAAAACAAAAATATTATTATTACTTTATTTGTAGGACCTTATGTATTGTGGGACATTATGTCTGTACATAAAGCACTACATGCATACATACAATACTTACTCACAAGTAAGACGCGCAAACGCTGGAAGTGAACGCAGCTCGAAAATATTGTGTATTTACGGACTTGTAATCCCTGTTAATTCACCGTGATGAATTAACATTGACATCGTGTGTGTGTGTGTGTGTGTGTGTGTGTGTGTGTGTGTGTGTGTGTGTGTGTGTGTGTGTGTGTGTGTGTGTGTGTGTGTGTGTGTGTGTTTTGCAGGCTGTTGTGCATTTTAATCAGAGCATTGTCTAAATTCCTGTACTCTGGCGCACTCTGGCGGCTGCACACAGGCAGTGCATGCACACAGAGAGACACACACAGAGACAGACAGAGACACACACGCCCCGAGCACGGTTTCTGTCACTTCTACTCCGCTACATCTCAGGCGCAAATATTATACTTTTAATATTATACTTTTACAAACATTATACTTTTACTTACACTTTTATACATTAACCAGCCCATATACATTTCGGCCATTTGAAAATAGCCGATCTACAAGCTCCGACGCATTGTGAGCTTGTAGATCAGCTATTTTCAAAATATTTGTATACATTTTAAAACTTGTGAAATGGGACATTCTGCCTTAATGAGTACTTTCTACTTTTGGTACTTTAAGTACATTTTGATACCAATACTTTCGGACTTATACTCAAGTAAATGTTTTATTCCGGACTTTTACTTGTAACAGAGTATTTCTACATTGCAATATTGATACTTTTACTTAAGTAAATAAAAAGTACTTTTTCCACCACTGTACATAAAGCACTACATGCATACATACAATACTTACTCACAACCGATGTATGGTTGTGTCAGCCATCGACCGGTAACCCTGAGAGTTAAATGAACTGTGAGGCTTTTACTATATGCATCATGTACTGTACATTGCACTCTCTCACTGTCAGTGACTCACTGATGGAGTCACTGTTGGGTCACACATGGATTGTAATTTCCCCTGGAAACTGGAATCGAAAAGACCCTGCCGTTTCATCGAGTTTGGCTTGTTTGCATTAATATTTCACTGGCGTCGAAACGTCTCCGGTATGCTCTTGCGTATTTGGGAAAATCCCTTGACCCTGTTTGGATTGAATTATAGATGAGCTGTACCCACCAGACCAATACCATTTTCCCTCTCTCCTATTACACCGTTTAATTGGATCAAGACAACTTTCTGGGAGTAGTTACGTACGGTAGGATTGGAGGGTTTACACATAATTCACACTCCGCACAAGCCCAGTACGACCACATACTTCCAATCATAGATGCTGTGGCCTCTATTGGTTTCAGTTGGGGTTTAACCACTCTAACCACGTAAAACCCACTCCTTTGTTCCCTATACGGCAAATATCTTCGCAAATCTCTTCGCTCGATGCTCTTCGTGCTTGTAGAGGGGCTATTTTCACTGAATGACATGGCCAGAATAGGGACGCTAGGGTTCAAGTGGTTTGCTCAAGGGCACACATCATCTGTCTGTCACATCATCATCAGCACCTGCTTTAAGGATTTGAACCAATGACTTTTTGGTCGTAAGCTTGCAGTAGGGCATTGAGCACAGTAGTGACAGTCACAGTAGTGACAGAATTTTCCTCATACCAATGGCGGTACTGCTTTACAGCACACATTTTTGCAAATAGTTCCTCACTCTTGAACCCTAGCATCCCTATGCTGGGGGTGAACAAATCTACAAAGTAGATTGGCTATTGTCGATGAAAGGATTATATATAGAGGGAAATACTACAGGCTCTAGTATAAAGCCCTATTCTGGGCAATTTCTTAAAACTTTTTTATTGATTTCATTTTTTTCACTGAGGAGAGCTTGTAGATCGTCTATTTTCGCCATGTGACATATCGTACGATGAAGTATAAGATAGGGTTTAACTGATTAAAGGACAACAGCTACTTGATTCATTCACTGCAGCATTCATACATCTAGCGGGCTTAATGTGGTCTCACAGAGTCCTCTTTCACTGCGGAACAGCAACATGTGTACAGCTGCCACCCGAGTGTCGACGGCAATATCAATGCACGCTTTGTCTGCAGCGTCCTCTTGGTGTTGTTTTGGAGCGAGAAAGTGGACATACACAGGTTTTCATTTGTTTTACATCCCGAGCCACGTTGTTCTCTGCTGCACCACTCTGTTCTGCCAGCCCTCGGACATCTGCATCACACTTGTGTATTACAGTCTTTACAGACCAGTCAGTGTTTATTCTTACCCTTAGGTCATTTTTTTGTGTTGTTTATTCGGCGTCTTCCCCGCAATTATGAAGCATAATATCAGAGTGGTTTTAATTCAAGGTATAGTGATAAACGTATATGTACTGTACAAAGCTCAGGTCATTAGCACAGGTGTGGAGGCTTATGAAAACCTTTTGCTTATTGTAAAATCAAACACACGCACGCAAGCGCACACACACACACACGCGCGCACACACACACGCACACGCACACGCACACACGCACACACACACACACACACACACATTGAATGAATGAACTCACAAATATGAACCAACTCTTTCTTTATAAACCCCTTGGGCATGGACGCACGCACACACACAGACACGTGCGCGCGTGTGCACACACACACACACACACACACACACACACACACACACACACACACAGACACGCGCGCGTGTGTGCACACACACACACACACACACACACACACACACACACACACACACACACACACACACACACACAGATAGGGAGAGAGTCCTGGCTTGCCACAAGCTATGGAGATAAACGAGGCAGATCACTCTTCATTGTTGCCAAAGTGGAAGTGTCACCAGTTATGCCAGAACCCAGATCAATGGGAGCAGGATGAGTCGCCCAGTCGAGAGAGAGAGAGAGAGAGAGAGAGAGAGAGATGGAATAGGGGAATAGGGGAAAAGGGGGAGGAGAGTTGTCTATCTGCCAGCACGCTTGAAAACAGCCAGAGATACCCAGGAGGGAGGCACGTTGGCTCAAGCCCTTTCCTCCCCTCATTGTATAACCAAATGGAAATCGAACCCAAACCTGTCCCGCTTGCCAACACAAACCCCTGCCCCGGGAGATCAAGACCACATATTTCTGCAGCTTTGAGGGTATTGAGCCTATAGGTGCACCAGCCAAGGGATATATTATCCAGAGATAATGACTTCAAACCAAAAACCACACCTCCTCCTCCAGATACTTTCAGCACCACAAACGTATTATCAGCCTCGCCAGACAGAGCGAGACAAACAAACGCTCTCAGCGAAGACCACAAGTTGACCCGTAGGAGCGGAGCCATCTCCCCCGCGGGACTCCGTTCCTGATTTTACTTTAAAATAGAGGTCGGCCATTGAGAGGGGGTGAAAGGGACAAAATGACTCTCCGATTGATTGAAAGGCAAACGGGAGAAGGTGCCCCTCCAACCCCCCCCCCCCCCCCCCTCCCCCGCCCCCGCCGACAGTCACAATGCCGCATTCTCCGCTCTGCCCTGACTCCCCCCATTCATCTCTTTAGATTTGGCCGGGCTATTATCATTGCCTGTAACCGCATACCCCTATCATCCTATCACCACCACCAAAACCCCCCCCACACTTTTAGCCTCTCGACTTCTGTGTGAAGCTATTACCGCCTGTGTTTGTGTGTGCTGTATGTGTATATGTGTCACACAGAGTGAATGCTTGTTATTTTTGTCAACTGTTGCTGCTATGACAGAGCTAAATTAAAGAGCCAGTCCCTCTTCCAGGCTGTCTCAGACAGACCCCAAGCCAAAACAACCGCTGTCTGGCAGAGAGAATGGGGGGAGGGGTTGTGTGAAGGTCTGAAAGGACTTTTCCCTTCTTCTGAGGGACGAAAGGAGCACTTTATGTTTGCCGATTCGTGTTGAGACTGTGTGCTTGTCGTGTGCTATAGACGTTGCAATTTGCAGTCTTTCAGCAGTGTGGGGTTTGTAGCGCGGGCCGTGCCATGAGGGAGGGCGGTGCCAGTGTGGGTTGCCTGATGCCAGAGTGTTAAAAGCTTGGCCCACGACCATTTTGTTCAGGCACCTGAGAGAACACCTGCCATGGCCATTAGTACGCAGGCAAGCGTGGAAGGATAGATGCTCTAGCCATCAGTCAGCGTGGGAGATAGCCCTGGAGACCTGAACGAGGTTTGAAAAAGTTTGACACTTAACTTATCATTTGGGTCCTGGGGGCGAAACTATATTGCTCCACGACCAAACTCCCTGGAAGTGCCGTTCCACTGAATTACGCTTGTTCACGATCCAATTCCGAAGCGATGGCTCTTCTTATAAATACATAAATATCATCCATGTTGTTTTGAAGTGTGCAGTTGCCCAATTTATTTCAAGTGCCAATGGTGCCGTTTGTGTGCCAATGATGCCGTTTGCATTTCGAGGATAGAATGCTCGTGTGAAAATCTGATTTTCACTCTGGGATTACATTAATTATCCAAATACAGGAGCTTGGCAGACTCCTGCGTGAGGAAGAATGTGATCCTTCGGATGTTATAATTAAGTGTAAGCCTGCTGGAGCAGCTGAACCCTGGCAATGTGTGCCTTGAAGGACAGCTAGACTGTCCAGGACAACACCTGGACAGTCCCCCTCAGCCTTATGCACCCCCGGCCCGTATGTTCCCTCAACCCGACGTTCCCTCTGGGTTTACGGTTAGGGTTGTGGTTAGCGTTAACATATAGGGCTGAGGGAGCATAGGGTTGTGGGAACATAGCCATACTCCCATGGTCAAACCATTTCAGACATTGTTTGGGTCTCCAGGGCTATGTGGGAGAGAGTGAGAGAGAGAAAGTGAGAGAGGGGGGGGGGTAGAAAAAAGGGTCTGCACATGGGAGGGGAGATTGAGAGGAGAGTGAGATAAGATTAGAAAATAAGAGAGTGATGGAGAGAGAGATAACAACATGAGGGTATTACATAGAGAAAGGGAACAAGTGAGTAAATGAGATGTGAAAGGGCAGCACCAGCTGCGGGCACTAAAGAGGTGGGAGAGTCTCTGGGGTGTCTGGGAAACATGCATTCTGTCCTGTCCATCTTCTACACCAGTGGTTTTCAACGCTTTTCATATCAAGGTCCATTAATTATTGGGCATTTGAGCCACGGACCACCATTTGATGAGATTTAGACTCTCAGACCCCAAACTTTAGAATATTTTGTTATCGTTGGATGAGATTTTGTCCACAATTCCATGCTGTATTGATGTTAGTATCATAGGAGAGATAACAGGCAAACAAAATAACAATTCTTTAATCAAGTAATGCAGATGTTTAACAATAATTGAACTCTTGAGAGCGTAAAATGAAACCAAATGGACCCGTAAGGGTCCATTTGGTTTAATTTTACGCTCTCAAGAGTTAAAGATCTATAAGGGTCCATTTGGTTACCAACTCTCCATCATTTAGCTGGGGACCACCTGGAACCCCCTCAAGGACCACTGGTGGTCCCAGGACCATTGGTTGAGAACCACTAATCTACACATATTCTTTGCCCTGGTCCCCACTTTACCATCGCAGGCCACCGTACCCCAAAATAGATTCCCCATGCAGCTGTTATCCACATGACCCCGATATACTGTACAATACTTTGTCGTACAACGTATAGCGAAAATAGCAGACCTACAAGCTCACAACGCGGCATGATGCGATGTGAGCTTGTAGATCGGCTATTTTTGCCCAGTTTTTTTCCCTTTATTACTGACAATAACTGAGTGTATGATGGTTGCTACTGTAGAACAAAAGACAAAGAGAGAGAATAATAATGAACTTGTATTCGTGCTGGGGGGGAGAGTATATGGGGCAATGAAATGTTTTAATGATGAACATTGAAAAAATGTAATGAAAAGATTAATAAAAAAAACATAGGAACACCATGTTGAAAGTGGTTAAGCACCTGCACAAGAGAAATACATACAAAGCAGCTGCAGACATATAATATTCTACGGTCCTTTACTGTAGGTAGGTTTATTGTATATATACTGTACACATCAATTCTCCCCTTTTTTCTTTAGCCGGAGAAGAGAGCTTGATTTTTATCATGAGAAGCGTTTTTTTTCCATTCCATTGTCTGAAAACGATGAAAAACGCCCACTTACAGTACATGCGTAGACGCTAACAATACTCTCTCACACACACACACACACACACACACACACACACACACACACACACACACACACACACACACACACACACACACACACACACACGCACTATGCACACATACTTAAGATTCTAGTCTGGTAAAGTGCAGGGAAAGATGTGTGAATTAATGATGTCCTTCACGGCTGCCAGAATTTGTAATGAGGCTGCCTTTTCCAGAATTTTTGAAATGAATGGCAATTTCGAAATTGGCCTGTAATTGTTCCAAATGGTTGGGTCAAGAAAGACCAGGCTTTTTTTTCAGAACAGGCTGGGCGCAAGACATTTATGAATAATCAGGGACAGAACCAGAAGATACTGTAGGGAGTTATTAATAAAGGAGAAGCAAGTAAGGGGTGACTGCTTTCAACACATCTATCATACGTTTGGAGGGTCTGTTTCAAATCGACTGGGCAAGAGGATGGTTTCGTTCATGTGAGACACGATGTCCATGACTGAATGAGAGAGATCATACCTGCAACCTTCAACCTCGTCAGTAAAAAGGGATAAAAACTTAAACCTGCGATCCGTGTGATTTATGTCCTGCCCAGGATTCGAATTTGGGTCTCCCGTGCAAGCTCTGGAATTTCTACTACTGCTGAGCAAAGACAGAAAGCTTGCTTGGGTAGTAGGGGAGATATTATGTTTTGAGCTTCATGCAATACCTCTTGTCAACCAGTAGTCATCCTACCTGACCACGGGATATTCAGTACATTTCTCAATAGAGGAGTAGGGAGACAACTTCCAACCACTGCAGTTGCATATTATTGTATGATCATACTCTTAAAATAACTTTGTATTTATTATTAACAAAATAAAAATTATGGATTGCAGCTTTAATACCTTATTTTTTCATTTTTCCCCCCGGAATTTTTATCCCACGATTTTTGTAACCCATTTTATCACCCAGTGCCAAGCTTTAATACAGCCATCACTTGAAGATTTACACACACTCACATTGACCGGATTTAAGAGAGTCAACAGTGCTAAATTAAAATCTAGGACTATGTTTATTGGCAGGAATTATATCAGAAAAAAAATTACTTTTTGCTCTCCATCAAATCTTGTCTCTCTTTATCTAATCTCTGCCCCATCTTTCTCATCATTTCATATCTCTCATCTCTCTCGCTTTCTCTTTCTTCCCATCCCACCCCGTCTCTCTCACTTTCTCTCCATCTCATCTAATCTCTCCCCTCCATCTTTCCATCTCGTCTCCCTCTATCCCTCTCTCTCTCTCTCTCTCTCTCTCTCTCTCTCTCTCTCTCTTTCTCTCTTCTGTCTGTTCTCTCTGTGGGTGGTGTGTTGGTGATGCTTGCAGGGTGGTGGTGGTGGCGGCAAGGGGCGAGGGGGGGGAGGAGGAGGGGGGGTTGTGCTGATTGCGTCGCGCCCACGTGCGCTGTCCTCTGGGGCCCCCATGCTGAGAGCGTTTTCTCTCTGATGTGGTCCACCCGCTCACAACAGCAGGGGTGGAAGAGAGGAGAGGAGAGGAGAGGAGAGGAGAGGAGAGGAGAGAGGAGAGGAGAAGAGGGGCGCAGTGGTGGAAAAAGTACTCAAATGTTTTACTTAAGTAAAAGTATCAATACTGCAAAGTACTCCGTTACAAGTAAAAGTCTGGAATTAAAAATTTACTTGAGTAAAAGTACAAAGGTATTGGTATCAAAAATGTACTTAACACATCGACCGCCAGAGGTTAATCTCATAATGTACTCACCAGTGCCAAGGTGTTTTTGTTGTTTTTTTGTTTTTTTCATGTCGCCATAGATCTTGTTAAAATCCTTAAGATTGAGCTCTACACGGTCTGTTTACATCCGCGAGATCTCCCTGTATCTCCCAGTGAAGATCGCGTGTCAAACGGGGTATCCATGTTGTAGTTAGAGCGGATTACGTTAAACAGTGAAATGCGAGGAGAAAAAACTACAGGAAGAGAATTGAGTTTCAGTTTCGTCTGTAGAATGGGAGCGGGCGTGATCGTCAAAACCGGATCCCAAATAATTCTATTTCCGGTCATCAAACCGGAAACGGAAGTGGATCAAAAAAAATCCGAAAGTGCACCCGGACCGCGCATGCGCGAAAAGACCGCAGCCCGTAGGGCTACGGTCTCGGCGCTTAACAGTTGGATTTAACGGACCGTAGGACTACGTTCTTGGCGGTTAATGTGTTAAAGTACCAAAAGTAAAAGTACTAAAATGTTTGAAAATAGCCTAGGTATAAAATAGGGCTAAAGTGGTTAATGTATGTTTTATAATGTAATCATTTATATCTGCAGAGTAACTAGTAACTTAGTTTTTAAATAATCGTAGTGGAGTAGAAGTAAAAGTATTGGAAATTGGAAATACTCAAGTAAAGTCAAAATTGTACTTAAGTACAGTACGTGAGTACATGTACTTAGTTACTTTACACCACTGAGAGGGGGGTGATGGAAGGAGGGATGCGAGGATGAGGGTGAAGTGGAGGTGAGAGGAGGAGGAGGAGGGCAGCATAGCATGAGGTATACAAGTGCAGGGGTTGAAGGAGAGGAACCGAAGGAGAAATGCACGCATGACAGAGAGAGGGAAGGAGGGAGGGAGAAAAACAGAGCGAGAGAGAGAGGAGGGGGACCAGCGGGGAGAGAGGTCTCTCTCTCTCAGTGTGTGTCTGTCATCTGTTTCTTTCCTCTCATAGTTTACTTTTCTTCAGCAGCGTGATGCAGATCCACCAGATGTGCCCTGAGACATTCTGCTGGCTGTCGCAGCGGAAAAATAATAAACAACGGATAGAAAATTGGAGAAAAACAAGGGCTGTCTGCGCGGCTCACAGAGCCACGATCAGCTCAGCGCTTTCTGACATCTGACTCTGCGCACACGCAGTCAAATATGTAACTCTGAAACATGTGCAAATGGAACCGAATGGACACGGGTTAGTGTCTCTGACAGTGTTGCCAGATTCTGTGAGAGAAACAAGCAACCAGGTCTAGGAAAACCAGCCCAAAAGAAGCGACTATGGGCCACATGAGTGCCCATAGTCGAAAATAGCCGATCTACAAGCGCGCAACGCGACGCGTTGTGAGCTTGTAGATCGGCTATTTTCAAATAAAATTATGCGGGGAAATTTTACAGTGCAGTGTTCATCCAGTGTATAGTAGACTCTCTGTTGGCTCCGGCTTTTCCTATTCTATGTCTTTCTTTATCACGGGTAACTCTTTCCAGTGTGATAAGATGTTATTATTGTTCGTCCATTTAAAAAAAGTAATTGACATTTTGGCCCTTCACTAGATGGCAAAAAGTGTTCGAGTAGTATTTCTATGTTTTTGTATTGTGTTCATATATTGTATTCCGAAAAAACTGAAGGGCATAGAAAACAAATGTCTGTATACTGTAGCAGCGTGCTAACAGCAGATAGGATATCGATTTGTATCCCGCTAGCAGCTTTTTTTTGTTCGAGTCCAAACAACCACACCACCAAAGAGAGAGTGGGTTTTTCTTTTCTTCGGCTATAGAAGGCCCTTTATCCACTTCTTGTTGAATCTCAGCGGTCCACGGCGCGGCGCTGACCTTGTCAGTGCTTCATAATAGTCTAGACTGTTCTCCAGGCAGCCACGCTCGAAAGATGCCGCGTCTGGCATCTTTACACATCCCAAACCCCCCCCCCCCCCCCCACGCACGCACGCACGCACGCACGCACGCACGCACGCACGCACGCACGCACGCACGCACGCACGCACGCACGCACGCACATTTTATTTGACAGGGTCAAAGCGTCAGTGTCTGCCATGTGGTCGTGGTATGAAGGGGGGGGGGGGGGTAATATACAATCCTAGGTATCAGCCGGTGGGCTTGTAGTGGGGGCGTGTGCACGTGATCTGACCTTGTTGTTGCGCTCGTGCACCAGCAGCGCCGGCAGAGACGGAGAGCAGAAGGACAGCAGACAGAGAAAGGTCAAAGAGGGTCGGTGTGTGAATTAACTCTTTAAGACCGGAAACGCATCTTTGTGTCATTTTTAGATTTTCTTTGGCTATTCAAAAATAGCAGATATACAAGCTCGTAGCGCGGCACCGAGTGCCACGCTACGAGCTTGTAGATCTGCTATTTTTGAATAATCATGAAAAGGTGTGGAAATATTTGTTTTTTTTTCTTCTTTTTTTTTGGCGGACATTTGTAACTCAAATCTTTGCTTCTGGGGGTTCCTGGAACTAAATATTTCACAAATGTTTGCTTTAAGAAATATATAATCCAAGATTTTGCCACGAATTTTAAAGATTTTTAAAAAAAATAGCAGATCTACAAGCTCATAGCGCGGCACTCTGGTGCACTCTGGATAATTGATTGAGGTCATGTGATCAGTGACATACGCAGGGTGTACTTTTGGCTGAGGGGGGCGGAGCCAAAAGTACACCCTGCGTATGTCACTGATCACATGACCTCAATCAATTATTATGAGAGAGAGAGAGAGAGAGAGTGAGAGTGAGAGTGAGAGAGAGAGAGAGAGAGGGAGAGGGGGAGAGGGGGAGAGGGGGGGAGGGAGGGAGGGAGGGAGAGAGAGAGAGAGAGAGAGAGAGAGAGAGAGAGAGAGAGAGAGAGAGAGAGAGAGAGAGAGAGAGAGAGAGAGAGAGAGCGCGGTGCCCGGTAGTGGTTGAACAGAATTGGGAGAGCAGGGGACAGGCAGAGATTGAAGTAAGGCTGGGGTGTGCAAAGATGTGTGAATAAAGTAAAAGATGGTGGGAAGTAAAGAGGCAGATGAGAGAATGTGGGAGGAGGTGGAGATGCAGACATGGGGTGATTAGGCTAACATACTTATAGTAGATAAGGTGTAAGCCTTTGGGGCGCTGGAATGTAAACAGCATATTGCTGTCTGAGATCTGTATCTATAGATAAGAAAAGACATGTCTCCATCCATTCACCTACACTACACCCTACCCTTATACCATCACATCCCCCGTATCTCTCTCTCTCTCTCTCTCTCTCTCTCTCTCTCTCTCTCTCTCTCTCTCTCTCTCTCTCTCTCTCTCTCTCTCTCTCTCTCTCTCTCTCTCTCTCTCTCTCTCTCTCTCCCTCTCTCCCTCTCCAACAGTGGCGTAAAAAGTACTTAACTGTTCTACTTAAGTAAAAGTATCAATACTGCAATGTAAAAGTACTCTGTTATAAGTAAAAGTCCGGAATACAAAATTTACTTGAGTAAAAGTACAAAGGTATTGGTATCAAAATGTACTTAAAGTACCAAAGGTAAAAGTACTAAAATGTTTGAAAATAGCAAATCTACAAGCTCACAACGTGTCGTGATGCGACGCGTTGTGAGCTTGTGAGCTTTTCAAATAGCCTAGGTATAAAATATATGGATGAAGTGGTTAATGTATGTTATATAACGTAATAATTTATATCTGCAAAGTAACTAGTAACTAAAGTGTTCAAATAAATGTAGTGGAGTAAAAGTACAATATTTGGATCCGAGATGTGGTGGAGTAGAAGTAAAAGTATTGGAAATTGGAAATACTCAAGTAAAGTACAAATACCTCAACATTGTACTAAAGCAGAGGTCTTCAACAGGGGGTCCGTGACCCCTAGGGGGTCCGTGGAGGTACTGCAGGGGGTCCGCGAAATTGTTGCTAGATTAGATAAAAAAATATATAACTACAAAGAAAGTTAGTTTTCAAAAATGTCCATTTGTCTTCAAATATTTATGTTTAAAATAAATCATGATTCTGTCCATTTTGAATAGCTTCTATACATGATTATTGTGCATTTGACAGATTCTTGATAGTATTGACATTGGTTCTCAGTTAATAAGGTATGTTTATAAATGGCAGTGGTACGGACACCCTACTCACTGTACCTTGTAATGTACATGTATGTTTAAAATAAAAGCATGAATATTAATCTGTCTATTATTTTAATACATTAGTATTGAATGAACAATAACATGGTATGTTTATATGAAACAACATTTTATACAATATATGTTGTAGCCCCCCCACCCTATGAGGTAGGGCAATGTTATTCTGGTGGCCCGCGGGCCAAATCCGGCCCCAGCGGAGCTTTCTTGTGGTCCCTGGAACATATTCCATGTTCCAATGTCAAATTAAATGCAAATCATTTTTACTAGATGGTTCGTTGTACAGGATGAACAGTTTTTTTCATTATTTTTGAGCACCTGGGTAATAAGAGCACAAGCTCATATGATGTGTTTGAAGTGGATGAAGATGGAGAAGATGGAAGATGGAAAAAGTCCACACAAAACTAACACATACACGCTAGTGGGTGCATAAGGAGAATAATTTATTTGGTGTAATTAACAACATCCACTCGTGATGGATGAACTGCACTAAAAGCCCCTGTTGTGCTCCTTTATGTTGATTAGTTTTGTGTGGATTTTGTCCATCTTCCATCTTCTCCATCTTCTTCATCCACTTCAAACACATCATATGAGCTTGTGCTCTTATCACCTGGGTGCTCAAAACTAATGGAAAAAAAATGTCATTAATACGAGACCCTTCTATGCCAGGGACCCGTGCAAAGAACACACTGACATATCTACTTCCTATTTTCTTAATATCAAAATCTAAGCCTGTGCACCAAGGACTGACACAGAAATGTTCCTATCAAACAGCAAAATGCATGAATGCAGTATGAAGCAGGCCCTAATAAGTTACCATAATGGACATAATGTGTCCATTATTTTATTTTGTTGTCCATTTATTTTGTTGTCACGGTTTTGTGGCCCCTGACTTCAAGTCATTTTACAATTGTGGCCCCCTGCCTATTCTAGTTGAATATCCCTGAGGTAGGGGGTCCCTGCTCCATCTCCCCATCAGTTTGGGGGTCCCTGGCCTGAAAACGTTGAAGACCCCTGTACTAAAGTACAGTACTTAAGTTAATGTACTTAGTTACTTTCCACCACTGCTCTCCAACCATAGCATTGCATGCATCTCTTCATTCCTCTCTGCCCCTATCTAGCCCACCGTAAAAATCACACGAGAGGCGTGATGAAGAGCACGGTGTGACATTTGTGAGGAGGGAAATGGCGTCTGCTCCATGAGCACCGTTCTGGTGTCGCTCCATTCCTACAGGGTTCATTTCCCCATTCAACCTTTCCATCTCTGACCATCCATCCGTTCTGTTGATTCGCTAACAGCTCTCAGTCGGGACCGTACCTATGTTCCCCAGGTTCTATGTTCCCCAGGTTCTATGTTCCCCGCTTTCCTAGGAGAGCGGGGAATATAGGACCTAACCTAAACCTAACCCTAACCATAACCTTAGTGGGGGAACATAGGTCCGGGGAACATAGGTATGACCCCCTCTCGGTCTGCTGGAGCGGAGCTATCGGGAGGCACATCAACACACAACACTTCCGCCCCAAAAAGAGCCCTGCGTGTACTGTGTGTATGTATGTATGTACCTTTTATGGTATTATGGATGGATGCAGTGTAGCTGCCTCTGTGAATCTTGCTAGCTCACCAGAAGCCATGTCTCACATTCTTCTGCCATGCAGCGAAGAGCAGAGTGTGTGTGCGTGTGTGCGTGTGTGTGTGTGTGTGTGTGTGTGTGTGTGTGTGTGTGTGTGTGTGTGTGTGTGTGTGCGTGTGCGTGCGTGTGCGCGTGTGTGCGCGTGAGACAGGTTAGTTTTACCGTACTGAAGTGTTGTTGAAATAGTAACCCCGTTCAGGACGAGAGGAACAGCAGGTTCATTTGGTGCATGTGTGTGGCTGAGGAGCCACTAGCACTACGGGACCATTTGCGGGCTTAGACGGAACAATATCTGGGCGGCGAGGGCTTTCGGCTGGCCCCACGCACATTAGCCCTGGCCGGCGCACACCGGGTGCGGACCGGATGCGCCCTTTGATTGTGAATAACGTGGTGCCAAATGACTCGTAAACAACTTGATTAGCTAGATGGAACATCTGAAAGTCTGCCAGCTACTGTATGGTAAATTGTCCGGTTCAACTTGTGGTCTTGTCTATTTAAGCACACAAAAAAGACGCGCGGACACATACTATATTCACCTACATACAGTAGGTGTGCTGCCACTGTAGCACACCTACTGTAGCACACCTGCCACAGGGCCAGGTGTGCTGGCCCTGTTCATAAATGTGTGGGAGGGTGGCACTGGTGAGCAGGGTGTGCGAGGGTGGGTGGGGGTGGCAGCAATGTTTTCGTTATACCCTCACAGAGCTGCCCAATTTGAACAACCATTCCCCCGGGATATGAATGCCTGAATCCCATGCCCCCTTCGGTGGTTGTTGTTGTTGTTGTTTTGGGGGGGCGGAGGGGGTTAAGTCTCATCTACCCCCGTGGCCATCTCCAAATGTTTCCGCGTGGGTGAGAAACTTTTTTCTCCTGAGTCTTCTTGCGTTGAAACGTTGGAAGAATATCAGAGATGGGGGCGTGTGTGCGCGCCCAAAGCACACCTCCCCTCGGGCACGCCGCACTGGGATCAGGCCTGGGCTCGGTGTTTACGCTCGGGACGTTGGGGATGAGTTGTTGTCCCGGGTTTGAAGGCCAGCTCAAGAGGAGCAGCCCCCAGGAGCCCCCATAACCCCCCCACCCCACCCCCCAGTGTGTGACACTGTGTTCTCTCTCTCTTGCTCGCTCAACTGAAGCCCTCTTTAACCAGATGGAATGCAGGATACATGCTGACAGTGTGGTGTTCCAGAAAACCGGTGCTGTAGAACTGCACCGTGGCTCTTTTTGTTCCTATGGTATAAATGTGTATACACAGTGTGTTTGCACCTATTTGTCTTTCCCTCTTGTGTTGAAGGGATGTTTTATGTAAGCATATTACCAGATGGAGTGCAAGATACTGACTCAAACCTGCGTCATGCAGTTGCACTGAAACAGAACCACCTTCTGGCCATGACGTCCTGAAAATGCCCGGTGAAGTAAAAGTGAAAGTGAAAATGTAAAGTTGGATCATAGTTCAGACCAAAGATTCACAATGAGACCAAACAGTTTTTAAGCCAGATTTATACTCTGCTCTACAAACTCACAACTATGTGGTACAGAAATCATTGATGATCAAAATGAATGTAGACGCCTCGGAAGGACATTAATCGATCCCTTCTTGGTAGGGACGTGCAGAGAATGTTAGAGGGCAGGGGCTGAAATTTCTAAAATATAAAAAAATGACAAGCTCACAATGTTTCGCGTTGTGAGCTTGTAGACCGTCAATTTTTGGCGCGTGACACTGCGCTAAACTAAGTATAATCAAGCCTTAACTGGAGATGTGGCGTACGGCAATTCTTTCAACATAAAATGCTGCGTTCGAGTTCAGGAGAGTTTGGAAAAGGCAATTCTCTTGAATTCTGACTTCGGGGTATGGCATGGGAAAAAAAAGCCATTTGCATTTCTTTCACCATAGTAAATGCTGAATGCATGGTCTGGAGGAGAGGGCACTTTTTAGAGATGGGTAAAAGGGCAAGGGCTGAAGCCTCTTTGATGTCTATGTGTGCAGTGCACGACACGTGCCTGCTTCTTGGCGTAGACCGTCAATAGGACATGCGCACAAGCTGCCAGCAGTTGTAACTTGCTTTCGATAGCTGGAGATTGGACAGGGAGACCATGCTGTTATTAGATTGTATGTCTTGTTTTGTTCAACCTGGTGTCCTATGTTGGGCATGTCATTACTAGAGGTTGATTTCTTTCACAAATAAAAAAAATCTAACATTAAAAAAAAAAGAAAAAAGGTTTAAACATTCAAAAAATAGCAGCTCTACAAGCTCACAATGCATCACGAGCTTGTAGATCGCCAATTTTTGCTATTAGTTGTTGTATAACCAAGTACATAGGGCTTAAGTGGTAAAACAAATAAGACGTGCGAACGCGGGAAGCGAACGCAATTTTTTTTAAATAAATATGACAAAAAAAATATTTTAAAAAAAGTAAAAAAAAATACAAAAAAAATCTGCGTTAAAAGGAGCATCTTAGAAAAATACAAATTCACAAAAAAATAACTTTGAATGTTTTTGAACAATTCAACAAAGTGTTTGAAGTGCCTGTTTCACACCCACTTCCGGGGGGCGGAGCCAAAATCCGAGCCCGAAGTATTTGTTCGTAGACCCCAACTTAGGGGGGTAGAAAAAGTTTCGGAGCGATTCGGGCACTTTTCATTTAACATGGGGTTTCAATGGGGAGTTTTAGGAGCCTTCTCCGGGGCGTGGCTTCCGGGGGAAGGGGCGGGCTTAAACGCAACCTTGACAGGTGTGTTCAGTTTTCAAATACCTTTCATTTGATGTATGGTACGTCTAAATTGGACATTTACTTATCGCAGAGGAGCTGCACAGAGGCAGTGCACACAGACACACAGAGACACAGAGACACAACCCGTGCACGGTTTCAAGAGACACACACAGACAGAGACACAACCCGAGCACGGTTTCATAGTAAGCTCCACTTGCGCGGCGTTCGCAACAATGACATGAAAGTGTCAACTGCCAATTATTGTAGGCCTGTTGGCATGTTTCGCATACATGTTTTCGCATGTATTCCACAGGAACATTTATAAATATTTATTTCGAGTAATGTTACACTGTTTGCTTTCATTGCAGATTGTGGCATGTAACCCCTGATGCGCAATCTGTTCATCTGTTCTTAATTTGTTCAGGATCAATTTTACATGAACTGAGTAAACATTCCCAGAGGCAGGGTTTCAGTTTCATGCTTCTGAGTCTGTTGTGAGCCTTTTTGGATGAACAGCTTGTCAAACAGAGCCTTTTGCTATTGTTTGGTCCCAGAGTGCATTGTTTGCTTAGAACGGGTGCCAAGGTCAGGAGCGCGGAGGTGACCTCGGAGCCAAAAAAGGTCGACGACCTTCTGAACTGCGGTTGTTTTCTCAAACTAGGAAGTATCTAGTGCAAACTCCCTCGTGAACCGAGGCCGGTGGGAACAGTCTCAACAAATAATAACATCTGTTTTTTGTTGGTGTTTACTTGAGAGATGATTCAAATTCCTTCAGGCAAAGAAGGAACTGGCATTTGGCCAAGTTGAGGACTGTCTGTTTATGACAGACATTGACATGCAAAAGATGGCATTTACGGTGCCTTTACCTTGAATAATAAGCCAGGTATTATTAGCTCTCTAATTCATGGAGCTTGGCCAGACTCTGTTCCACAGAGTCCGTTCCACACCCCTCCAGCAGTGTTGCCAGATTTTGCGAGAGAAATAAGCTGCCAGGTCTATGAAAACCCAACAGAAGCGACTAGGCTACGGCTAATTGAAAAAAAAAACACAAATCTTGTATGGGGGTCCCTGGCACAAAATATTTTCATATGGGGGGTCTGCGGACAAATACATCTTGACAGGAAAATGTTTTAGAACCACTGGTTAAACAACCTTAGGAGACAACAAGCCCAAATAAGCAACTACACTGCAGAAACAAGCCCCAAAAACCTGCAATCCGCAACTATCAATATTTATAAGCAACATTACAGAAAAACAAGCCCAAAGTCGCTGATAATAAGCGGACTTGGTAACACACCCCTCCAGGCTTCGTCAGCTACTGATCACATACAGTACTGTTCTTCACTAGGTCTACAGTTAGAACAAAGTAGAATTTTCCTGCCACTCCCCTCACCACAAAAAAAAAGAAATTGTTTAACAATAACGAAAATAGCATCAAGCTCAAGCTATTTTTGTGCGACACTATTGTACGACAAGTACACTGAAGTGTAAAATAGGGCTTTATTGGTTAATCATAATCAATTTAGTCTTATTGTAAGTCGCTTTGGATAAAAGTGTCTGCTAAATGACTGTAATGATTATAAAAAATCTATTTGAATTATTTTGAAATCAGTGACGATCAAAATGAAAGTAGACGCTTCGGAAGGACATTAAGCCAAACCTTCTTAGTTATTCACACCAAAGCGTTGCCTGCAGCTACAACTTCTATACTTCACAGTCCAGAGTTTCATTCCTGATTTCATTCACTCGGTTCATGATTAATTTTCTTGCCACAATCTGGCCCAGATTTAATTATTGATGCAATCTTTGTCAGAATGAAAGGATAATCTGTGAGCAACAGTACAGTGCTGAGAGCGAGAGAGGGCTACTTGTCATCCTATAACATGTTCCAGCTCTGCCAGCATAGCTAAGGGAATGATGCATAATGGAGGTGTGTGTGTGTGTGTGTGTGTGTGTGTGTGTGTGTGTGTGTGTGCGTGTGCGTGTGCGTGTGCGTGTGCGCGTGTGCGCGTGCGCGTGTGCATCTTGAGTACAAAAGAGTACAATTATTTTGTTCTGATTTCCTCAGACCTTGTAGCAGCAG
>NC_137618.1:37906937-37909437 GCF_963280865.1 Gymnoscopelus braueri
AGGATACATGCTGACAGTGTGGTGTTCCAGAAAACCGGTGCTGTAGAACTGCACCGTGGCTCTTTTTGTTCCTATGGTATAAATTTGTATACACAGTGTGTTTGCACCTATTTGTCTTTCCCTCTTGTGTTGAAGGGATGTTTTATGTAAGCATATTACCAGATGGAGTGCAAGACACTGACTGAAACCTGCGTCATGCAGTTGCACTGAAACAGAACAGAACCACCTTCTGGCCGTGACGTCCATGAAATGCCCGGTGAAGTAAAAGTGAAAGTGAAAATGTAAAGTTGGATCATAGTTCAGACCAAAGATTCACGATGAGACCAAACAGTTTTTTAAGCCAGATTTATACTCTGCTCTACAAACTCACAACTATGTAGTACAGAAATCATTGATGATCAAAATGAATAGATGCCTCGGGTAGGGATGTGCAGAGAATGTTAGAGGGGCAGGGGCAGAAATTTCTAAAATATAAAATGATTATTGTTGACCGGCAATTTTTGGTGCGTGACACTGCTCTAAACTAAGTATAATCAAGCCTTAACTGGAGATGTGGCAATTCTTTCAACATAAAATGCTGCATTCGAGTTCAGGAGAGTTTTGGAAAAGGCAATTCTCTTGAATGCTGACTTCGGGTATGGCATGGGAAAAAAGCCATTTGCATTTCTTTCACCATAGTAAATGCTGAATGCATGGTCTGGAGAGGGCACTTTTTAGAGATGGGTAAAAGGGCAAGGGCTGAAGCCTCTTTGATGTCTATGTGTGCAGTGCACGACACGTGCCTGCTTCTTGGCGTAGACCGTCAATAGGACATGCGCACAAGATGCCAGCAGTTGTACAGTAACTAGCTTTCGATAGCTGGAGATTGGACAGGGAGACCATGCTGTCATTAGATTGTATGTCTTGTTTTGTTCAACCTGGTGTCCCTATGTTGGGCGGCCATAGCTGAGTGGTTAGTGAGCCCGCCTAGGGAGCCAGAGGCCCTGGTTGCCCCAGGTACGATTCCAGGCCACGCCAGCATATGTGTTGATGAAATGAAATTTGTCCCTGAGCAAGACTCTTAACCCCTAATTGCTCACAGGCCCTCATTGGAAACAAGGCCGCAAGGACTTTCATGAACGTCCTGTTAAAAGGAATTATCCTTATCCTTATGTCATTACTAGAGGTTGATTTTTTTCACAAATAAAAAAAATCTAACATTACAATTTTTATTTTTATTTTTAAACATTAAAAAATAGCAGCTCTACAAGCTCACAATGCATCACAAGCTTGTAGATCGCCAATTTTTGCTATTAGTTGTTGTATAACCAAGTACATAGGGCTTAAGTGGTAAAACAATGACATGAAAGTGTCAACTGCCAATTATTGTAGGCCTGTTGGCATGTTTCGCATACATGTTTTCGCATGTATTCCACAGGAACATTTATAAATATTTATTTCGAGTAATGTTACACTGTTTGCTTTCATTGCAGATTGTGGCATCTAACCCCTGATGCGCAATCTGTTCATCTGTTCTTAATTTGTTCAGGATCAATTTTACATGAACTGAGTAAACATTCCCAGAGGCAGGGTTTCAGTTTCATGCTTCTGAGTCTGTTGTGAGCCTTTTTGGATGAACAGCTTGTCAAACAGAGCCTTTTGCTATTGTTTGGTCCCAGAGTGCATTGTTTGCCTAGAACGGGTGCCAAGGTCAGGAGCGCGGAGGTGACCTCGGAGCCAAAAAAGGTCGACGACCTTCTGAACTGCGGTTGTTTTCTCAAACTAGGAAGTATCTAGTGCAAACTCCCTCGTGAACCGAGGCCGGTGGGAACAGTCTCAACAAATAATAACATCTGTTTTTTGTTGGTGTTTACTTGAGAGATGATTCAAATTCCTTCAGGCAAAGAAGGAACTGGCATTTGGCCAAGTTGAGGACTGTCTGTTTATGACAGACATTGACATGCAAAAGATGGCATTTACGGTGCGTTTACCTTGAATAATAAGCCAGGTTATTATTAGCTCTCACATTCATGGAGCTTGGCCAGACTCTGTTCCACAGAGTCCGTTCCACACCCCTCCAGCAGTGTTGCCAGATTTAGCGAGAGAAATAAGCTGCCAGGTCTATGAAAACCCAACAGAAGCGACTAGGCTACGGCTAATTGAAAAAAAAAAACACAAATCTTGTATGGGGGTCCCTGGCACAAAATATTTTCATATGGGGGGTCTACGGACAAATACATCTTGACAGGAAAATGTTTTAGAACCACTGGTTTAAACTACCTTAGGAGACAACAAGCCCAAATAAGCAACTACACTGCAGAAACAAGCCCCAAAAACCTGCAATCCGCAACTATCAATATTTATAAGCAACATTACAGAAAAACAAGCCCAAAGTCGCTGATAATAAGCGGACTTGGTAACACACCCCTCCAGGCTTCGTCAGCTAACACTGATCACATACAGTACTGTTCTTCACTAGGTCTACAGTTAGAACAAAGTAGAATTTTCCTGCCACAGCTGG
>NC_137618.1:37914437-37916937 GCF_963280865.1 Gymnoscopelus braueri
GGAATGAAACTGTAACCCCCTGTCAAGGGGAAAGCAGACTCCACATTACCTTCATTATCTCTGTCAGGAGACCATGCGTTCGAACCCGTGCGTGTGTGTGTGTGTGTGTGTGTGTGTGTGTGTGTGTGTGTGTGTGCGTGTGTGTGTGTGTGTGTGTGTGTGTGTGTGTGTGTGTGTGTGTGTGTCTGTCTGTCTGTCTGTCTGTCTGTCTGTCTGTCTGTCTGTCTGTCTGTCTGTCTGTCTGTCTGTCTGTCTGTCTGTCTGTCTGTCTGTCTGTGTGTGTGTGTGTGTGTGTGTGTGTGTGTGTGTGTGTGTGTCTGTGTGTGTGTGTGTGTGTGTGTGTGCGTGTGCGTGTGTGTGCGTGCGGCGGTGAGGTTGCCTCCAACTGGGTCGAGAGAGCATGGGATACATAGAGAGAGAGAGTGTGTGCGTGCATAGTAGGCTGAGAGGGAAAAACTGTTCTGTGGGAACAGTCACGGGACACGGGTTACTCTCCACTGCCTATGCCGGCACTTTATGTTAATGTTTTATCCAGAAATGTTACTGTATTCCTTCAGTAAAGGCTTTTTTAGAAAGTAGGTCTCGCAAAGGTCTCGCAGGACTGACCCAACACAAAGCCAACACAGCTATGGCCTCAATACGGGTGGCCAAAACTGACCATAGGTGAGTGCGTCTGGGAAGTGTCCCTGAGCAAGACGCTTAACCCCTATAACTGCTCCCAGAGAGCTGTATTTACAGTGCCCACTGCTCCTAATAGTTAGGGTGGGTGAATGCAGGTGGACACATTTATGTAAAAGAAAATATACAGTAACAGCAATACCCCAAAGGAGTGGGGACCACATTATAATTACTACATCTCAATCCACAACCTTTGATTGACTGGTGATACAAACATAATTGAGACAAGGAATTATTACTGTATTTAGACTTCAGTGTTACAGAAACATTTACGTAAAAGACAGAAATCTGCTCTGCATTCTGTGAGGTAAAACAGACAGAGAGAGAGGGGTAGACAATGAGTGTGTATTAGAGAGAGAGGGAGGAAATCAATAGAAACTATGTACACCTGGTAATCACATGCTGCGCTACTCACTCATGGCTGTAGGTGGAAATCTACGTTAAGTCCATACGTCTCTATTATTATTAGAGCATGCCTCCTCCTGACAGAGTTTTGCACTCTGCTGGGCACACCTTTCTAGTTAAAACACTGTCACTTAAGACAGCAGACAGTGATTTATGTGCCACTTTTATCCCTGATGCCTCTCCCGGTGGCTGGAGGGAGGCATCGTGTTTTTTCGGGTTGTCGGTTCGTTCAGTCTTTGTCAGTCTGTCTCTCCATCTGTCCGTCCGTCCATCCGTTCGTCTGTCTGTCCTAACATTGTGGTACAACCGTCCAGTGGTGGAAAAAGTACTCAAAATCTTTACTTAGGTAAAAGTACCAATACTGCAATATGAAAATACTCTGTTACAAGTAAAAGTTCAGAATTAAACATTTACTTGAGTAAAAGTACACAAGTATTGGCATCAAAATGTACTTGAAGTACCAAAAGTAAAAGTACTAAATATTTGAAGATAGCAGATCTACAAGCTCACAACGCGTCGCGATGCGACACGTTGTGAGCTTGTAGATCGGCTATTTTCAAATAGCCTAGGTATAAAATAGGGCTGAAGTGGTTAATGTATGTTTCATTATATCATAATTTATATCTGAAAAGTAACTAGTAACTAAAGTTTTCAAATCTGAGATGTAGTGGAGTAGAAGTAAAAGTATTGGAAATTGGAAATACTCAAGTAAAGTACAAATACCTCAACATTGTACTTAAGTACAGAACTTAAGTAAATGTACTTAGTTACTTTCCACCACTGCAACCGTCCACTTGGACTCAAGGATGAACAAGTCCCCCAGGCATACATCCACAATGCAGCATTTCTAATTCGGTTTGTTTTGTTTTGACTATCAGACCCGAGAAGCTGATACTCGACAATGAGAATTTGCATCAGGAGCTGACGCAACCCTCTTTGTTTAAAGCTCTCTCTCTCTCTCTCCCTCAAAGCACATGCTTGGTACTTTGCAGGGTTTTCTGGGGGAGGTTTTCCTTATTTTCCTGGTCCGTGTGGTAATACTTTTGGCCCGATGCTGGTCTGACCCACATCTTCACTTCCATCCTGCCCACGAACTCTGCTGCACACAGCCATCATTCCTGCTGCGGGCGGAGGACAGGCCATTCAGAGGGTGGGTTGTGTGGTGTGAAGGTATTCTTTTATTCTTTGGGTGAGGGTGGGGAGGTAGGGGGGGGGGGGGGGGGGCGGTGGCGAAGCACAATTGGTATTCTTACAGGCACTGTGCGAGTGTGGCTTTGTTCCAGGGGGGGTGTGAAGAAGACGGAGGGAAGGTTATAGAAGAAAGAGTGAGAGAGGGTGGAGAGAAAGAGGGTGGAGAGAGAGAGACAGAATGGGAGAATGAGGCTGCGCTCGGTTGAAGGTCAGCGGGTTAAGCCGA
>NC_137618.1:37919437-37926937 GCF_963280865.1 Gymnoscopelus braueri
CGTTGAATGGAATATCAAGAGAAATGCGATTGTGTTCATTGAAATACTTAAGTGGCTGTCTTTGAACTTCTTTGTTAGGGTCCTTTCAGTGTCTATATGACAATGGACACACACACGCACACACACACACACACACACACACACACACACACACACACACACACACACACACACACACACACACACACACACACACACACACACACACACACACACACACACACACACATGAGTGTGTGTCGGTGTGTGTGTGTGCATCTCAGGTGTATCAAATGATGAATTCCACCTGTTCATAAATCAAATGCTGGTTCATGTCTGCATCATTAGCGTTGTTCCACGGCCCGTTTAACACACCATAAAAGGCAACCGGAATATCCAACATTATACCAACTTCACCGCGGTGAAAGCACGCCGTAGTACAATTTCAACGGCAACTCTAAAGAGAGAGAGAGAGACAGACAGACAGAGAGAGAAGAGAGAAGAAATGGCAAACTTTTTACTTCTGTGTGCGTGTGCTCGCGCACGTGCCGTGCACACGTGTGTGTGTGTGTGTGTGTGTGTGTGTGTGTGTGTGTGTGTGTGTGTGTGTGTGTGTGTGTGTGTGTGTGTGTGTGTGTGTGTGTGTGTGTGTGTGTGTGTGTGTGTGTGTGTGTGTGTGTGTGTGTGGAACAGAGATCAGAGGAGAGGAGGAGACTGGGGGGGGTGGAGGATGAGACCAGTGCCACTGAACGGGTGGTAGGCTGGTCCGTCTGCACCGGCCAGCTCCCTGTCAACCTCTGCCAGCTCCAGCACCCCCCCCCCCCCCCCTCCCTCTCTCTCTTTGAGTGGGTCAGAATCACAAGGGGGTTATTTTTAGTCAGAGAAGCCCAGACACAAAGTGATACCCATGACAGAGAGAAGGCCATCTCTCAGACCTGTAAACAAGCGCCCGTACAGCCAGGGTAGCCAAGCAGCGTGCGTGCGTGCGTGCGTGCGTGCGTGCGTGCGTGCGTGCGTGCGTGCGTGCGTGCGTGCGTGCGTGCGTGCGTGCGTGCGTGCGTGCGTGCAGACCCTTTGGAATGCTGCCTGCATCCACAACTAAGCCACAGTGATGTAATGTTAGGTAAGATTATTGATAGCATTCAGGT
The DNA here is from genome assembly GCF_963280865.1 of Gymnoscopelus braueri. Lineage (NCBI taxonomy): Eukaryota > Metazoa > Chordata > Actinopteri > Myctophiformes > Myctophidae > Gymnoscopelus > Gymnoscopelus braueri. The sequence continues at coordinate 37,920,565 of NC_137618.1, forward strand.
GTCATTCTGTAGCAGCATCAGCAGTGAGAATTATAGAGGTTAGTGATGCGTGGGGGAGTGACGGGTCGGGCGGGGTTTGGTTGAACTTCAGATGCAATTAATTATTAGGTTCGGATTGCATGGGTTCGGGTCGTTAATGAATAAAAGGTTTTGGATCAGGTTGAGTGGTCTCTCATCTATAGGTCGGGTAGGTCAGGTTTTAAAAAGACCCACCCGATAGTAGTGCTGCAGGTTAGAGTTAAGGCTACTGTATGTTCTCACTGGCAGCTCAAATCAGCCCAAATCTGATTTTTGGCCTCTCCAGATGGGAATCAGATTGTTTTTTAAGTCTGAACAGCAAAAAACACATTGAGATTTGAATTCCTGGCCTTGTTCAGAAATTGGATAGTTGTATCAACACTTAGTTTGATAGAATATATGAATGATGAATATATACAGTGTACAGACTATCAGCAATGAATACAAGATGGATATGTGTACAATGTATCAACAGTGAAGTGAATATGAGAATGCATGTATTATTTATTTACGGTTTGTCAACAGACCTTCAACAGTGAGTGTCTGGATAAATTATATACAATCTATTGACAGTCTATGAGTGAATATAAGCACAGTTTAACAAGTGTCTGTCAAAGTTCATGCCAAAGTCCATGCATGAGTCGGTAGTCAAAAGACACTGCAGGTCTTTAAAGAGAGAGGAATATAATTGGTCAGTGGGCGGAGGAGCTCAGGGATGGAGAGGGAGAGAGAGAGAGAGGAAGGGATAGAGAGAGAGAGAGAGCCATTAGCATGCTAATACCATCCTCTGTTTAGTTGGTTAGCTCACCCTCCCCTCGCCGTCCACCCTCAACCCGCCTCCCTCCAAAGCCTCTTGGCTGGCACGCCGGTCTCCATGTTTACACGATAAACAAACCACAATGAGGCCAGCGTCTTTTCATGCGTTCCTTTTGTGGTGTTGTGGCGTGCCTACGATATTAGCAACAGTCAACAGTTTGCGTAACTGTTTGGTAGCGACTGATGGCCCTAGTTGGCCGCGTTCCGTACGTTTTTTCTCACCTTTCTCAACTTTTTTTGTCTTGTGTCTCCCAGGCGACGGAATGGGCACCGGACGAAGAAACCAGGAGGTCCTGTCAGAGCAAAGGAAAAACAGAGGTAACGTCCTTCCCGCTCACCAATTACAACACTTCTTGTCAACAGTGTCTGTCTATTGGCTTATCATGCGGGGACTGGCTGATTGGGAGGCTGGGGGGAGGGGGGTGAGAGGCCGCCCCCGTAGGTAGAGCAGCTGCTTCAGCCCCTTCAATCAAAAGTTGTTTTTTCTTAGCAAGTAGGGAAGAGGTCAAAAAGCCACACTGTCTGACAAACAAACCATATGCACGCACGCACACAGGCTCACAGGGCCTGTTTAGTAAGCCGGTCAAGACGAGTGCTCCTCAAAGGAGGCTGATAACGAACGCTGTGTGATCAGTTAGGCCTTTTCTTTATTTCTTTGTGAGAATTGATTGCCATGTCATTTTTATCTTCAAAGGGGCCCACGGAGAGAAAGACAAAACTATGCGGAAAAAAAAGCAGGCAATCACTTCTCTGTGAAACCTGCACGGCCGTGATGACCTCAATTCTCCCCCGGAATTCAAAGTAGCATTATCTACCCTTAATAAAATTGTTAAACAACAGAACGCTCGAGTCGATATACCAATGGAATATCAAGAGAAATACGATTGTGTTCATCGAGATACTAAAGTGGCTGTCTTTGAACGTCTTTGTTAGGGTTCTTTCAGTGTCTATATGACAATGGGCACAATCACACACACACACACATGCACAAACGCATGTACGTACGCACACACACACACACACACACACACACACACACGCACGCACATAAACACACAAACTCTCTCTCTCTCTCTCTCTCTCTCCCCCTTTATGGAAATCAAAAGTAAGTAGGCCTATAGGGGGAACTGAATTACTTTTTTTTTAAAACTTACATAGGTCTTCAAGCTGATACCAGAGGACATTGTCCATTGCTTTTCCAACAACACTATACGGTATATATATCACAATATGTAAGATAACATACAGTCGCAGGCTTTTGACTTTCGTCATTTCGAAAGCAGTCCATGGTGCTTTTATTTGTTTTTCTTCTTCAATCCCCCAACCCTCTCCTCTCTACCGCCCCCCTGTAGGTGGAATGTCAGAACTACATTAGAGTCCTACTGGTCAACAAGACCGAGGTCATGACCTGTGGCACCAACGCTTTCCAGCCGCTCTGTATCACCCGTGAGGTAGGAGGATCCATCTTGTCTGTCTGTCTGTCAGTCTGTCTGTCTGTCTGTCTGTCTGTCTGTCTGTCTGTCTGTCTGTCTGTCTGTCTGTCTGTCTGTCTGTCTGTCTTAGCTCTAAGACAGGGGTCTTCAACCTTTTCAGGCCAGGGACCCCCAAACTGATGGGGAGATGGAGCAGGGACCCCCTACCTCGTAGGGTAGGGGGGGCTACCACATATATTGTATATTTATGTATACAATTGTGTTTTATATTGCTTGCTCCTATACGCACCTGCCCCAGTAGGTGTGCTAAATAAAAATTCTCTACAAAATATGTATAAACATACCATGTTATTGTGCATTGTGCCTCCATTTATCTGTTTGCTATGGATTCATGTTATGTTTAAAGACAATTTGACATTTTGGGGGAAAAAAAGAAAAAAAAAGTAATTTTTTTTCAAACAAAAATATTGTTTAATCAAACTCCAATTTTGCGGACCCCCTGCAGTACCTCCGCGGACCCCCTAGGGGTCGCGGACCCCCTGTTGAAGACCTCTGCTCTAAGAGATAAAACATTACCTTATCACTCCCCAAGGGGGGAATTGTGTTGTTAGTGCTGCCAGCAAAACCACAGCTTAAGATTAAAATGACTTACCAAAAAATAAATACAACCAAAAAGTTCTACCCTCCTCTCTGACTTGTGCCTCCGGCGTCCATCCCAGGTGGGCAACATGAGCAGCGTGCTGGAGCGAGTGAACGGCGTGGCGCGGTGCCCGTACGACCCGCGCCACAACTCCACGGCCGTGGTGACGGAGAGCGGCGAGCTGTACGCCGCCACCGTCATCGACTTCTCGGGCCGCGACCCCGTCATCTACCGCAGCCTGGGCGGCATGCCACCCCTCCGCACGGCCCAGTACAACTCCAAGTGGCTCAATGGTAAGCAGGCCATGTGCTGTTTCATCATTTTATCTATAGGGTTTGCTAGGGGGGGTGGTGGGGGGGCTTATTATAATTTCCCCGCAAGATTTTATTTGAAAATAGCCGATCTACAAGCTCACAACGCGTCGCATCGCAACGCGTTGTGAGCTGCATCGCGACGCGTTGTGAGCTTGTAGATCTGCTATTTTCAAATAGCTGTTGTATATGTTAAAGTGCACATGTGGCCGATAGTCGCTTCTTTTGGGCTGGTTTCCCTAGACTTGGTTGCTTGTCTCTCACAGAATCTGGCAACACTGGGTCCATGCTTCTGCTTTTGATATATCGCCCCTCTGGTTATTAATTTTTATGGCCGGTGGGGATATGTTTTATCCCTGCTTCTGTTCAGACTGAATTAAATACATGCATTTCATTTTGGGAAATATCTGATATGTTTTATATTTATTTTTGATAGTATCCCAATTGACAAATCTAATGAAACATTTATGCAAACCACTAGCATCTATATTTTGGGGAAATTTTCTGAATTTCTCAAATGTATGTGTCAAATTGTGTGAATAATTTGTCACACAATGAAGTAAGTAGTTTGTTTACGAATTGTACCTTGCATTTATCACAGGTTTATCAACGTAGCTCATTCTTGCTCGGCGAACTTTGCGGCTCCCGCTGGGTTTTCCACCTTTTTTGCCACGTTTCAGTTCTCCGATTACCTGGCCAACGTGTTGGGTTATGATAACAATACAGAGATTTGTGTTAGATCTTTGTGCAGTCACTGTGTTTCACTGAACTACTGTCCCCGTATCAAGTGTGAGAAATCAGACCTAATAGGATTAGTAATCTGATCGCGTCTGAGCGCTCGCGGGATTTTTAACTAATCCACACAAGCTTAAGTTGTAAGGTTAAGTCTTAAGTGTCAAATAATCATTAAACATTCCAGTCACTTGGCACAGCAGATGGGCCAAGTGTGCGCTTTTTTTTTGTTTTGTTCAAACAGCCAATTTGTGCCAGCCAAGTTTGATCAGTCTGTGAGGAGTATATTTTCAAAGGCTTACAAATACCATTAGGACCCAGGGTTGTGTTGTGCTATGTCTACACAGCCAGGGGTGTATATAGGGCTTGGGTGAGTGTTAGGAATGCTAAGGGAAGATGAAAAGACTTTGGCCATACTGTCGGTTTAGTGTTACCGAAGGTGTCAATAATCCCGCCGCGGCTGCTGACGGTGGGCCTTTTTCCTCCGAGCGAAACCCCAGACAAAATAGAAATCCATCCACGCACGCTCCCTGACTGCAGCAGAAAATTCCGAGAACCATCCACAAGAGCCTTCAGACGTCACGTCATCAGATCGAACAGGGGCATGGGGCAACGGAGAGTGGGCAGGGGGAAGGAAACCGGTTATTGGAAGACTGGGTCAGTCATGATAGCAGTGTTGATTTCGTCGACTACCTTTTCACACAAGCTACAAGCTCACAACGCGAGCTTGTAGATCGGCTATTTTCAGCATACAACCAAGTGTTAGATCAGCCATCAAGGGCCGCCAAAATACATTTTAGTCGACTAAATCAACTGTAGATTTAGTCGACTAAATTCTTATGATATTTAGTCGACTAAAACTAGACTAAAACAAAAACTTTTCAGATGACTAAAATATGACTTAAACTAAATGGAATTTTATTCAAAAGACTATGACTAAAACTAAATGAAAATATGCTGTCAAAATCAACACTGCATGATAGCACACAGTATAATCTTCAGTCTTCATGTGTGCCTTTGTAACTCCAAGAGCGTACGAATGTAACCGACTGGATCCTTGCGGGTCCATTTGGCTATAGAGCACTTGCCCTTGAATCACGAGCTTCTGGCTTTGATACCAGGCAGCGCCTACTCAGCGTGTGAGTATCATGGCTCGGGTAACAAAGACATGCTGTAACTACTGGGGAGCTGACGATGGAGCCGCACTCCACGACAGCAATCCATCTCCCTGCTGTCTGGCCCATTGTAAAGGGCATAGACAGCCTCGTTGATCGGCTGATAGTGATACCGACAATAAGCCACTTTGACTTACTTACTTACTTACTTACTTACTTACTTACTTACTTACTTACTTACACAGTTAAATTAACACAGGTTTTAAATATGTACGACTGGGAGTGGGTGGTGGTGCAGCAAGGCATCATGGGAGCATCAAAGCGTCAGCTATAGGTGGGAAGGGGAACGGGAGAATGGAGGACAAAAGAGTGCTGTTTGTCTGGTTCGTCTTTCAAGCCCCTTCTGTGTCGCCCACGAGACGTGGGGAATTGTTCAAGACCGCGTGCGCTTGTTTGCGTGAAGTTGGCGGTAGTAGCAGTGAGGGGGGGGGGGGGGGTGTTAAGGTGTGTGTGGTGACGGGGACGGGGACGGGGACTGGGGGGCACGAGTAAACGGCAGACGCTGGAATCAGCGAGTGGCGTAATTATTCCTCACGGCGGGGAGAGGGTGAAATTACAACGCACAGCATGTCTCACACTGCCTGTGTGTATGTGTGCGCGTGTGTGTGTGTGTGTGCAGACTGCATGCAAGTCTGTGCCTTCATGTGTGCGTGACCTCTATGGGCGTGTGTGTCTGTGTGTATTTAAACACGTGCGTACTGTATGTTTGTGTGTGTGTGTGTGTGTGTGTGTGTGTGTGTGTGTGTGTGTGTGTGTGTGTGTGTGTGCGTGTGCGTGTGTGCGCGTGTAAGAGAGAGAGAGAGAGAGAGATTATGTGGGAGTAGAAGAGATGAGTCGCAGAGACAGTGTGCTCATCAGCATAATCACAGCTGGTTCCAGACATGCGTTCACAGAATCACACACGAACATGCACAGGCACACAAACACACACCCACGCACACACGCACGCACGCAAGCAAGCAAACACACACACACACATGCACACACGCACACACGCGCACACACACACACACACACACACACACTCACACACACACACACACACACACACACACACACACAGAGAAGTAAACATTTTGTGCTCCAATTTGGCCTGGTATATCACAGACACACATGCGATTACAGACAGAGCCCACTTTGCTTCATGGAGGTTTCTGCCCGTGTCATGGAATAAGATGAATCCCGCTGGATTTCTGGGTGTGAATGAAAATCTCATTTCCAGTCCTAAGCCTCTGCAGTCAGGGGCGG
>NC_137618.1:37931937-37939437 GCF_963280865.1 Gymnoscopelus braueri
AGAATGTATTTGAATGAAAAATTACAAAACAAAAAAATTTAAAAACATGCAAATTGCTGGCACAGGGGTGAGTACATTATGAATAAACTCTGGCAGTCAATGTGTTAAGTGAAAGTATCAATACTGCAATGTAGAAGTACTCTGTTACAAGTAAAAGTCTGGAAATTCAAAAGTTACTTGAGTAAAAGTATTGGTATAAAAATGTACTTAAAGTACCATAAGTAAAAGTACTAAAATGTTTGAAAATAGCCTAGGTATAAAATATGGCTAAAGTGATTAATGTATGTTTTATAATGTAATACTTTATATCTGAAAAGTAACTAGTAGCTACATTTTTCAAATAATTGTAATGGAGTAAAAGTACAATATTTGCCTCCGAGATGTAGTGGAGTAGAAGTAAAAGTATAGACAATTGGAAATACTCCGGTAAAGTAAAAGTACCTCAACATTGTACTTAAGTACAGTACTTAAGTAAATGTACTTAGTTACTTTCCACCACTGGTTGGTCGGATAGCCTGCCGAGATGATGTCATTGGCCAGTGATCATCAACCATACTGCAGAACGAAACGTTTTGGCAAATAATGTCTTCCAAACATTTACAACAATAGATGGCTGATTAATTATGACTTCACGTCATAATGGTTGATGATGCTGGTGATGAATGGTGACCCATTCAGACTGTTCCCCTTTGTGTGACCTGCTTCATCCTGCATTGTTCAGAGCACTATGTGATCATCCAGCCTCTCCTCGGTCACACGGAGACACGTTGTGAACTTGCAGAAAAGGGACGCTATAGGGTTCATGTGGTTACGTAAGCATTTATTCTGCACTTAGTTTTCGAGTGAGTCCAAGGACTAAAGAAGAATGTTATAAAAAAATATATATAACAAGACATCATCATAACGCCCTGGCTGCCAAGAACAACTTATGACGACTTTCTTTTTTTTTTTTTTTTTTTAACGTTCAGAGCCCAAGATATCATGATCTGAAGATTTGCTGCTCCATTCACTTCTTGGTTAACTTAATACTTAAAAAGGCTGTATCTCGGCTCCTGTGTACCTTTTTTTTTACTATGTATTTTTGGCCCAGACTTGCTATTTTCAAAGGCAGACAATTAATGTCAACGAGGTCGCGATGACCTCGTTGACATTTCGTGAAACCACACAGTGAAGCCCTCAGTGATTAGCAAACCATCAGGGGATCGATCATACTGGAGATAAATATTCTGTGACTACTTGAAAAAAGGTAAGAAAATCGAAAAATCGCTGGCAGTGGGCAAACGCAGCCAGAAATAAGTCTGGCAGTGAGAGAGTTAACCACTTGAATCCCAGCATCCCTATTCTGGGGGGAACATCCGCGAAAAATAACAGATCTACACAGCGCTCACCACGCGTCACGTTGCAACGCGTTGTGAGCCTTTAGATCAGATTTGTAGACGAGATTTTGAGTTACAAATAACAGAGGGTCTTAGTGGTTAATATTCCTTCTATTTCCCCCCAACAGAGCCTCACTTCATCTCGGCGTACGACATCGGCCTGTTCACCTTCTTCTTCCTGCGGGAGAACGCCGTGGAGCACGACTGCGGCAAGACGGTGTACTCGCGCGTGGCGCGCGTCTGCAAGAACGACATCGGCGGCCGCTTCCTGCTGGAGGACACGTGGACCACGTTCATGAAGGCGCGCCTCAACTGCTCGCGCTCCGGCGAGATCCCCTTCTACTACAACGAGCTGCAGAGCACCTTCTACCTGCCCGAGCAGGACCTCATCTACGGCATCTTCACCACTAATGTGTGAGTGGACACGTTATTACACGTAAACATACGGCACAAATACACTTATGTACTGTAGGCCTGCCAGTGGTGTAAAGTAACTAAGTACATTTACTCAAGTACTGTACTTCAGTACAATTTTGAGGTGCTTTTACTTTACCGGAGTATTTCCAATTGTCTATACTTTTACTTTTACTCCACTACATCTCAGAGGCAAATATTGTACTTTTACTCCATTACAATTATTTGAAAACTTTAGTTACTAGTTACTTTCCAGATATAAATTATTACATTATAAAACATACGTTAACCACTTTAGCCTTATTTCATAACTATGCTATTTGAAAATAGTAGATCTATAATAGTAGATCTATTTTCACAACGCGTCCAGCTATTTTCAAACATTTTAGTACCTTTACTTTTTGTACATTTTTATACCAATACTTTCATACTTTTACTCAAGTAACTTTTGAATTTCCAGACTTTTACTTGTAACAGAGTACTTCTACATTGCAGTATTGATACTTTTACTTAAGTAAAACATTTGAGTACTTTTTCCACCACTGAGGCCTGCACATGTGCACATGACTGACTTGTGTCGGACGCGTACATGCACGCACGCACACGAACGCACACACACGAACGCACACACACGAACGCACACACACGAACGCTCTCACACGAACGCTCTCACACGAACGCACACACACAAACGCACACACACGAACGCACACACACAAACGCACACACACGAACGCACACACACAAACGCACGCACACGAACGCTCTCACACGAACGCACACACACAAACGCACACACACGAACGCTCTCACACGAACGCACACACACAAACGCACACACACGAACGCTCTCACACGAACGCACAAACACAAACGCACACACACGAACGCACACACACAAACGCACACACACGAACGCTCTCACACGAACGCACGCACACAAACGCACACACACAAACGCACACACACGAACACACACACACAAACACACACAAACGCACACACACGAACGCTCTCACACGAACGCACACACACAAACGGACTCACACAAACGCACACACACGAACGCACGCACACGAACGCACGCACACAAATGCACATGACTGACTTGTGTCGGACGCGTACATGCACACACGCACATGAACGCACGCACATGAACACACGCACCCACACACACGCGCACACACACACACAACCATATGCTCATGCATACACATAGATTCCTCCTGCTTTTGTATACACACATGCTCTCAGACACACACACACACACACACACACACACGCGTAAAGAAACAAACAAACCCACACAATTCGTCGATCACTGCGTAAGCTGGATGGCAGCAACTCAAGTCATTTACATTGTTTTTTTCAGCAACAACATATTAATGTAATGTATAAAATACTCATTATGCTGGCCTGTCAAGCCTGACAAGTAAAAGAAAACAACAACTTTGACAAGCAGACCCAAACGGCTGCGCTCGCCGCCTCGCAACGCTCTTCATTATAGAGTGTTAGTTTATAAACATGGTATTTACCTGCCACGAGAAAAAAGAAAAACGAGAGACAAAAGCCGAAACGAGGGAGAGAGAGCAAGATCAAGGGAGAGAGAGATGCAGAATGTTCCAACATTATAGATTTCCCCGCTGCTAATGATCAGCATGGAGGCAGGCGAGCTCCCAGCCAGGTTGGCATGGAGAGCGGAGCTGCTCGCTCACTGACTGATGCACTCTCCATTGCATTGGATTAGTCCAGGCTGGGGGTGTCACACAATTCATTAGAGAGAGGAGAGAAAAGAGAAGAAGGAGCGTGCGGGAATTAGAGTCTTTGTCATCTTTTTTTCTTTTTTACTCAACACAGTGAGTGAATGAGTTGTCATAAAGACGTTCTAGCATGCTGTGACCACATACTCCGTCCATTACGATTACAGCACCACGATTTTATAGCATTTCATGCAAAACGGGTAGAGTGATTAGGAGCAATTGTGATGCCTGGACTTATGTTTTATAGTCAAACATAATGCCTCACGACTGTTGATATAAGACATTGTAAGGTATTATGTATTATTATTATAGTATAATTTACGTATAATAATTCATTTATTTGAATTATACAGTATATGAAGTATATTCACTATAATTCACAATAGATATGAATCACTATAATTAATCATAGAATTATACAATCAATCTTACCTAAATTATAATTGCTGTACTTTGCTGAAGGTAGATGAGAGAAGGGGAAATGTAGATAGACAAACAGAGATGTTTGTAAAGAAGCATGCTAACGTACAGCTTCAGCCATATCGTGCACAAACATAGATAATTTCCCCCTGAATGGCTTAATGTTTAGATTTTGTGTATATTTACATTTTGCTGTACCGGTAGATGGGCACGGGAGCCTCTTTAGAGAAGAATAAATGTCATCGTAAAACTCAGAATGCATCTGTTCCTGTGATATCAGCCAGACCTGAAAATCTCACCAACAAATGAAAAACTTTTGATGTCACGCCAAGAGGCGAAAGCTGTTGCTGTTTCTGTGCTTATAATTACTTCATTATAACATTATCAAAGTAGTTGTTTATAATATTGAGCTCCTAGCATCTACAAAGCAGTGTATTTGGGTACATTTTCACACTGAGTTAGATTAATCCAGGATTTTTACTATGTAGGCAGAGAAACTATGGTTGGGGTGAACTTGAGAATGTACAGGAACTCATGTGTTCCTGTTTGCCTGGAGCACATGCCGAGTGGTTGCCTCTCTGTGTGTGTGTGTGTGTGTGTGTGTGTGTGTGTGTGTGTGTGTGTGTGTGTGTGTGTGTGTGTGTGTGTGTGTGTGTGTGTGTGTGTGTGTGTGTGTGTGTGTGTGTGTGTGTGTGTGTGTGTGCGCGTGTGGTTGTTATTCAGATGTATTCTGTCAGGGGAGAAGTTGAATCCTGCCTCTCACCTTCTGCTCTCTCTCACTTGTTACGCTGCTGGCAGTTACCTCCACATGGCAACTTTCCATCCACTGGCAGTCATCTGTAGAGAGAGAGAGAGAGAGAGAGAGAGAGAGAGAGAGAGATAGAGTGTGAATGACAGAGAAAGGCAAACCAGGCGAGTTAGAGAGGGAGATAGAGAGAGAGAGACAGAGAGACAGAGAGGGAGAGAGAGAGACAGGGTGTAAAGGACCGGCAAGCAGTTAAAGGCAAAGAGAAAAGTCACTGCGCTCGACTCCAACCTTTTCATGTGCAATATCGCCTGCTGTGTCCCTCATTGGCGCTCTCCAAGGCCCTCTCTCTCTGAACCAAGCCCTCCAGCCCCGCCGCCACAAAACGCCTCCCACCCCCCATTGGGGTGTGATATGGTAATGCAATCACCACACAAACACTGTCTCCATCTGTCTGGCCCAAATTGCACTGGCTCACAGCTGCTCCCAGGAGTTTTGGGCCGTTAAAGGGGGTGACAAAGTTGGAACGGAGCACTTATCCTCTCTGTCTGTTCAAAGATCTGGGGCCCACTCTCAATACTGAAGAGTTGCTGCCTCGCTGCGTCCCATTTGTATGCTGCTACCTATGACCCTGTCTTTGCGTTCAGGTTTTATGTACCGTTTGACGTATTTAACGCTTCTTTTGAATCGCAATCGCAACTTTTGTGGGAGCCACACACAGCCAAGGGATAATACTGTATTAGCATCGAGATTAGCGAACGTTTGTGTCCTCTCTGTGAGGAGGGAAGAGAGAGAGAGGTGTGAAACTATACCGTATCAGTGTGGAGACGTGTTCTAGTTTTTTATTAAAGAGTGCATGTCCGGCGACTCTAACACAGGACTTTAGCATTCAGGCAGAGTGGTGGAGTCTCCAGACCTCGGAGCACGACCGGGCCTTTTAATTAACTCCGGGCCTGTTACTGGCAGGGTTTTCACTGTCACACACTGAGAGAGCAACTGGAACCCGACGGCGTGAGAGAGCCCTCTTCTATTGAAGTGACGAGCCCTGCCACTGTGCGAGGTAATGATTAGCCTGCCTGCCTCATCCATTCCTGGATGAGACAATGAACCGGCCTCGTACCCTCTTCACCACCGCTCAGAGGTTCAGAATCAGAATCCGAGCATTATTGTCACATCACAGGCTTACAGGTGTGTGAAATAACTTTTTTCGTACAGGTAGAGTGTGTCATCACACACAGGAATTCATACTCGGCATCATTTAACGTGTTTCTTTATTAACCCATTCTTAAAAAATGCCTTCTAAATCAGTGGTTCTCAAACATTTTTTTGTGCCAAGGACCCCCAAAATGATATATTTTTGGCCGCGGACCCTCATCTGAAAACGTTTAGTGCCAGGGACCCTTAGAAGAGTTGCTTTAAAAAAAATCAAAATATTTCAAGCTCTTTCAAGATTTAATTGATTTTTTTCAAAAATAGCAGATGTACAAATTTCCAGCACTGCACAAAGTGGCGCGCTGTGAGCTTGTATATCTGCTATTTTTGAGAACCACTGTTCTAAAACACTGCTCTAAATCCTAAGAGTTTCCTGAAAAAACAGGGATTCAATCTCCTGTCACCACGGTGACAGGGGTTTGAATCCTCCACGGTGCATCCAGCTTGGCCGGGCATTCCATCAAACACAATTGGTGGGGAGAGTGACTTTTGCTGTACTACAATTGTTTGGGTGCCTGGTCAGTGGGTAGAGGCGCTAGGAAGAATAGCCTGTTCCTCCCGGGGAAGCTCCTCACTGTCTGACAGTATACTGTATGTATATCCACCTCGAAATGAACTCAAGCCCCCCTGTGAACTGGGTCTTTGTCAAAAATGTGCTATTGCCATACCAGTGTGCTTATCGTGAATTTAATTTGGAACAATTACTTTAAAACACGTTGACCACACTCTGAGTGTGTGAGTGTGTGCAGTTCATTGCGTGCGACTCTATACTCGCTCAGTGCTTTCCTATAGTTACAGCTGCCTCCGAACCACTCGCTGAAAACATACAGTGCCATCAAGCGTTTGAATCTTGAGTACATATTCGCACACAATAACAAATCGCCACAACCTTTTGCAAATTACTCACTTTCCCACAATAGCTGGAAGGTATACGGCAGCACCTGGCTCTTTTGTGGAGCGTTGCAGAAGAAACAGTGCTGTGTTTTCGGTGCCATGGAGGTGTTGCTGACTCTAACAACCGTCTGCCTACGAATGTGACGCTTTCAGGCCAAAGTTGTTACCGTTGCCGTTTGTTATTGCACGCTATAAAAATATGTACGGCTAATCCTGCCAGCGCGAGTTCAATCTGTGGTCCCTGCTTGCCGCGCGGCTCTGCTGAGTGAGCCTTTTTTTCCTTTTTTTTCTTGCTCTTTTTTTCGCTGTGATGCAGGAATTCACTGAAGTTGAAACATTGGCCTTAATGTAGTTTTGGCTGCTCTCATAAATGGAGGTGAGGTGCATTAGTAATAAGTGTGTGTGTGTGTGTGTGTGTGTGTGTGTGTGTGTGTGTGTGTGTGTGTGTGTGTGTGTGTGTGTGTGTGTGTGTGTGTGTGTGTGTGAGAGTGAGAGAGAGAGAGAGAGAGAGAGAGAGAGAGAGAGAGAGAGAGAGAATGTGTGTGTGTGCGTACGTATGAATTAAAGCTGCAATCCGGAAAAAACGTACGTTGCTTTATCAGCGGTTCTCAAACCTGTTCATGTCAAGGACCCCCAAATTTATATTTATTTGGCCGCCGCCCCCCATCTCAAAATATTT
>NC_137618.1:37946937-37956937 GCF_963280865.1 Gymnoscopelus braueri
GAAGAAATAAACGTTACCTAGTTAATTTTCTGGGACTGTGAACATACAGTATAGACCAAAAATGAAATTGTAAAATGTGAACTTGCACAACACTACTCCCTCCTCTGTGACCTCAGTCTCTCTGCACTCTCTACTATCCAATAAAGCAAAAAAAATGCCAAAACAGTATCTTTAAAAAAAAGAGGTAATTTTCTTCCTGGCTGCAGCCTTGGCTCTTATTTCTAATTATACGTAGCCTGCGAGTTAGTTCTGGCAGCATACACTCGAGAGGTTACATGCATTGCTCATTCTATATGGCTGTTTACAGCGTCATGCAAGATCCTTACGTCATACACAGACGTGGCAATCAGCTGTCCAATTGGGCGGGTATTTAAGTTCTCTTGAATCGGGCATTCCATCCGGTTGTGTCTTCTAGCTTGTTGTCATGCAGCGTTTGCTGTTCCTGGCTGGTTGTTTGGTTGTTTGCTGGAGCTACTGCAACTTGCTATCATGCTTCCCAGAAGCTGCTGTTGTTTGCTGGTGTAACTGCTTCATGCTACTTGAATCATGCTTTCTGCTCATAAGCTGCTGTCTATTATAGGCTACTGTGAAGGCCAGGTGGTATGGCGTCGCGTTTGTTTATCTACTAAGGCTGCTGTGTTCTTCTCTATGCTGCTGGAAAAAAAAAAAAAAAAAAAAAAAAAGAAGCTAATATGCTGTTGATGCTAATGTCATTGTTGAGGTTTCAGTGGTGGTCTGGTGCCGCTGGTTGTTATATGATACTTGTTCTATTACTAAAAGCAAAGCAACTTAAATTGTAGTGAAACTGCTCCTTGCTAATGTTTTCAAAGTTAAGCTGAAAAACAGCGGTGTTTTAGCTCAGCCAGCAGAGCTTTCTGTTGTGTCCCTCCGGGCTATGGGGCCTCATCTCATTATTAGCAACATTGGCTGGTTTTCTGTCAAATCGCTTATTGGTGGTTTGGCTTATTTCTGGGGAAAAGTTATTTTGGGATCGCTTTCTTATGTGGTTCTGTCATGGTCCCCAGATTAATGTGTAGTTAAAAATATACATATTCCAAATATTCCACTTTTATCACAAGATTTCGAAATAGCAGATCATCTACAAGCTCACTTTAGGCTATTTCAATGACAATGCATACATTAGGATAATACAGGTTAAATACAAGTATTTTCGTGGTCTAGGTTGGCTGATTTCTCTCTCAAACCGGCATCACTGCACGTATCAGTGATCAGCTGTTCAGAGCAGAGAGGGGGAGAGAGAGGTCCAATAGTTAGTGTCACTTATGCAGTGCATTGCTCAAATCTTATGTTTCATATAATGTAGCCTACTGGTTAAAAACGATTAATGCACAGTCTGGCCGTCATCTTGAGTGGGATAAGAAAGTACACTTGTGGATGAAGAAGAGCTAGTGTGTGTTCTTGCGCTTCCAAACATGTCGTGGTTCACTGATCAACGTCAGTGCGCTCCCTCCGGGCTATGGGACTGCAAGCATAGACGCAACACAGTGCTGGGTTGCCATGTCCGCTTATTATAAGCACAAGTTATAACTAATAGTCATTTTTCTTGATCTCGTTTTAGTGTTGCAGACAGTAGTCTGCGGATTTACTTGAGTAAATCAGCATAGCACCAGGTATCTCAGTGTAGGAATTAATGTTTCAAGTTAATCTACAGTTGGTTAAAATATATATAGGCTATTTATATTAGTGATTCATTCTTTCAGCAGTTTTTCAAATCTAGGAGACTGCATTCAAATATGCTGTAAAGAGAACTTATGGTTCATGGTGCATAATTTTATACTAAAGTAGACTATAGTGTGCAGTATGGCCATTATATTGTGGTAATATATTTTATGTTTTGCGCTAGTATGTGCTAATTGGTGGCTATAGCTATTTCCATCTGATGTAGCCTACATTTTCTGGTAATAATTTGCCTCTAAGATATAGTGGAGGCTGGTAAATATAATAATGAAGTAAATTGTGCAAATCAAGTAAGTAATGGGCTATTATACTGTGTTGGCTGCAGTGCTTGGTTAGATGTAAGCTTTGGTTACATTCTAAAGTCCCCCCTGTGCTATTGTATTGCAAAGCTAATTAAGCTATTCTTGCTGTCAAGGTGATATACATTTTGCTGCTTACACCTTGGATAAGAGACTGGTAGGTTACAGGGATTTTCTTAAGTAAATCTTGAAACACTTGAAAGAAAACAACTGCTTTTCTTTATCTTTAGCAATAGCAGCCCATCTAAATGGTCTTTGTTATATTAAAGATGGTCCAGCAGAGGGCATTCATGCTCTCAGGGCATAAAGGAGGGGAGCAATTTATGAGGGCACTCATGTCTTATCTTGGGATCAACATATGTTCAGATCCCCGGATGTAATGCATTCTTATAAAAGCGGTTGACAATTGATGTCATGTTGTGTGACAAGCTACAGGAGTAAAGTTATTGCTACCAGATAAATGGTGGGGCTCTTCAGTAGAGTCATGGTTGATGGGCATTTCAAAGGTACTTGGAATCCAAACTTAGTTCCGTTATTGTTGTTATGAAGTTATTGGATAATGAATGGTATGGTCATTAATTAAAATCTGCTCAGGAGGCAAATATTTAATGTTATGTTCTTTAAATGGTGGCTTATCATTCTTGGTATTATGTTGGCGTGGTTCTTCTTGCAGTCTCGTAAGCAAGGTTGCAATTTTACAAGCATGTAATGTAAAGGGAGTACTGGATTCAGATTAAATATTGTTGGTACTACTAACTACTATAAGTCGATAACCATTGCTTTCATCTACGTGGAGTCTAATCTAAGTGTATATCAAGAGTTAGTCATGCATCTTGATTTCTGATGTTTTATTTCTATGGAGGGACATTTTATGAATATATCTTAAATCTCTCATTGGAAGCTGCTTCAGTATTCTTAGTTAATTAGAAGTCAATCTATGGTTAGATGGGGCAGTCATAGATCTTAGCTGTTAAAACACAGATCTTAGTCTGTTCTCACAAGCAGCATTATGTTTTATCTGTGGCTCATTTGTTCATCAGGTCATGTCCCATCTTCAGTTTAAGCTTTAATTCAACAGAACAAATTTTAACCATCTGCATATTATCAGTTGGTGCACAGATCAACCGTTCTGAATAAAATGGTCCTTAGTGCCATGTTCGTCATGTGCGCTAAAATGGGGAGTTCTTTGTTGGCTCAGGATGTAATGAATACAAGTGTTGTAATAGCTAAATGTAAATGGTAGTTCTGTTATTACCATGCATATCTGGTGGTCGCTGGGTGAAGGTAAGGTGTAGCGTGACTTCAAAGTCATGTTAAGTTTTAAATGTTTCTTTAGTTGGCACTAAAGAGTTAAGCTGGTTGCTCAAACTCAAAAAAGTGGCATCATGGTTGATGCGGTTGGTTTGCATCATGGCTGATGCGGTTGGGTAATAGCATCACGGTGATGCAGTTGGCTTGCATAAGAGTTGATGCGGTTGGGGGCATCAGTAGGATGCGGTTGGGGGCATCAACTCTTAACACTAGGCATGTTAAGTTTATGTAGTATATTCTTCTATGTGGCTATTAGAGGAATGGTTAAGTGCTGCCTGTGCATGGCAGCTAAGGCCTTTTAGTTCACATAAAGTTAGTATGTCCTCGCTGATCCCAGACGCTGGTCTGTGGTGGATGGGATATCAGCTTGGTCAATTGGTATATGGGTTTGAGAATTCACCCCACACATAGTTTTAGTTCACATAAAGTTAGTATGTCCTCGCTGATCCCAGACGCTGGTCTGTGGTGGATGGGATATCAGCTTGGTCAATTGGTATGGGTTTGAGAATTCACCCCACACATAGTTTTCCTATCATATAGAATAAGGCTTACGGCAAGCGTAGCCATGGCTTCACATTCAAGTTCACATAATGTTAGAATATCCTAGCATGATCCAGAATTGCTAGCTGCATATTCGTCACTGTCTCCTGAAGGAGTCTATTGGGATATCTGCTAGGATGAATCGGTGAGCGTTCACCGTAGGGCGTTCTTGGTTCCGCGTGTTGGGGGTTATGTTAGAATATCCTAGCATGATCCAGAATTGCTAGCTGCATATTCGTCACTGTCTCCTGAAGGAGTTTAGTGGGATATCTGTTTGGATGAATCGGTGAGCGTTCACCGTAGGTCACGCGTGTTGGGGGTTGTTATGTTATGGTATATCTATCTCCCTGCTCTTAATGGTTAATGATGGCCGTATGATTGTGCTGAGCAGGGAGAACAAATATAGCAGAGCCTGAACGCCAAGATAAAATATTACTTCCACACTTGTATTCTCATTCTATTATATTGCTTAAATATATTCGGTCTATAATATTGGTTCAATCTATTCGTGAGTTATCTGACAGAAATTATACGTAGCCTGCGAGTTAGTTCTGGCAGCATACACTCGAGAGGTTACATGCATTGCTCATTCTATATGGCTGTTTACAGCGTCATGCAAGATCCTTACGTCATACACAGACGTGGCAATCAGCTGTCCAATTGGGCGGGTATTTAAGTTCTCTTGAATCGGGCATTCCATCCGGTTGTGTCTTCTAGCTTGTTGTCATGCAGCGTTTTCTCCCACCACCACCCCAGCACCACCAGTGGGCTCTGCTATTGGTCTGTTCCCCATGGGGGGTTGTTATGTTATGGTATATCTATCTCCCTGCTCTTAATGGTTAATGATGGCCGTATGATTGTGCTGAGCAGGGAGAACAAATATAGCAGAGCCTGAACGCCAAGATAAAATATTACTTCCACACTTGTATTCTCATTCTATTATATTGCTTAAATATATTCGGTCTATAATATTGGTTCAATCTATTCGTGAGTTATCTGACAGAACTAAATAAGTGACAAGGCTGCAAACCACAGCTCCACAACTATATGCTGTGTCATTCCATGTCATGCTGGGGTATCATTGAGGCTTGACGGATGTTGATGTTACATTAGAAATTGTTGGCTGGCAGAGAGAGACCTGCTATTACCGAGCGATAGAAATGAAAAAAGGGAACGACCTCACCAGAAATGCTTTATTGATTTAATCAATGCGGCAATGACTGAGGAAAGTGAGCATTCATTTTTTGCGGTTGTGTAGTTTGTAACATGCACAGAGACAGAGATATTCTTTCTTTTTTCCACATTGCTGTCATGACTCATGCCCCCACTTCCTTCATTTCTTCATTTCTTACATTCCTTCCTTCTTTACTTCCTTTCTTCCTTACGTGTCTCATTCCACACTCACGCTTTTGTTTGCCCTGTCCTTCCTCACTCAACCTCTCCCATCTCTCTCTCTTTCTCTTTCTCTTTCCTCTTTCTCTTTCTCTTTCTCTTTCTCTTTCTCTTTCTCTCTCTCTCTCTCTCTTTCTCTCTCTCTCTCTCTCTCTCTCTCTCACTCCGTCATTCAGTGTGGCACCATAGAAGACGAGGGCCCCAACGACGGGCTGACGGAACGGAGCCTCCAGGACGCGCAGCGCCTCTACCTGATGAACGACGTGGTCCAACCGGTGTCTGTGGACCCCCTGGTGATGCAGGACGACGTGCGCTTCTCCAACCTGGTGGTGGACATTGTCCAGGGCATGGACACCCTCTACCACGTCATGTACATCGGCACCGGTCAGTAAAGAACAAGACAAGCTTACTCACTCACAGTGGTGGAAAGTAGCTAAGTACATTTACTTAAGTACTGTACTTAAGTACAATTCTGAGGTATTTGTACTTTACTTGAGTATTTCCAATTTCCAATACTTTTACTTCTACTCCACTACATCTCAGAGGCAAATATTGTACTTTTACTCCACTACATTTATTTGAAAACTTTAGTTACTAGTTAGTTACTTTTCAGATATAAATTATGATATCATGAAACATACATTAACACATTGGGTGCCAGCATTTTTTCATAACAACTTATGTTGGGTGCCAGCATTCTCCCCATTGACTGCGCTTTGCTGTTTAAAGCTCTAGACTCCACGAGGAGCAAATCCATGTAAAAAAAAACATCCATTCATGTTGCGCGATGACCCTGGCTACAGCCTGGAACGATAACATTTCACTCGCGAGTTACAATGTGGGGGGGTCGCGCATCGCGCATGACCGGTTTTCCCCACCGGAAACAGATTCGGAGATATAGGTGTTTTAAAGAAGGAAATAGACAGGAAGTGGATGGGAGCCATGTTTTTGTTTCCGGTGATCTATCTGGCCTATCCTTCTCAAGATCACAATGGGTACTCCCAGAGCTGCTCTAGCTCCGTGTGGAGAAAAACGAAAAAAACAAAAAGACATATTTCACGGTCTGGACCGTGTTCGGCACCAATGCGCTACTCTGTGAAAACACGGTCCAGACCGTGTTCGGCACCCGATGTGTTAACCACTTTAAACCTATTTTATGCCTAGGCTATTTGAAAATAGCCGATCTACAAGCTCACAACGTGTCGCATCGCGACGCGTTGTGAGCTTGTAGATCTGCTATTTTCAAATATTTAGTTCTTTTGGTACTTTAAGTACATTTTGATGCCAATACTTTTGTACTTTTGCTCAAGTAAATTTTGAATTCTGGACTTTTACTTGTAACAGAGTATTTTTATATTGCAGTATTGGTACTTTTACTTAAGCTAAGAATTTGAGTACTTTTTCCACCACTGCTCACTCATAAAGTTTTGGTATTGCTGTGCCCCCGAGCAGCATCTGAATAGCTTTGACGTTGTAGTGCACTTTGTAAACAATGTCTTGTCATTATGTGCATCTGTATTTCATGGAATTTAATTTGGTGTTTTACAAGGATGCTGTCTTGTTTCAAATTGTTTTCATAATAGATAGCAAACAATGCCATGAATTTTGATGGGGTTTTTCTTCCTTACGCGTAAGCCAAAATGTCACATAAGAACCTCACTGACTTTAACCACTTCAACTCTATATACTACTGGGGTCGCCCATGGGGTCTATATTACTAGGCCCCCTCTTTTTTCCCTCTACACCAGTGGTTTTCAACCTTTTCCACCCCAAGGACCCCTAAATTGATATACATTTGGCCGCGGACCCCCATCTGAAAATGTTTTGTGCCAGGGACCCCCAGAAGCAAAGATTTGAGTTAGAAATGTTCGCTTTAAAAAATATATACATATTCAAAGATTTGCACACATTTTCAAGATTTTTCAAAAATCACAGATCTACAACCTCGTAGCGCGGCACTCGGTGCCGCACTATGAGCTTGTATATCTGACAAAGCTAAGTGGTTAAAACGATTGTGGTGCCTGGAATAGGGATGCTATAGGGTTTATGTGGTTAAATGATCTCACAGTACAGACAGGATTTCCATTATAATAATAATAGCAAGTATTTTTTTTGTCAACACCCAGCTATTCATGTCTTTGTATGGATGCAAAAGTTACAGAGCAATGAATCACATGATGGGACATAAGTACTGTACATTTACTTAAGTACTGTACTTAAGTAAAATGTTGAGATATTTGTACTTTATTTGAGTATTTTCAATTTCCAATACTTTTACTTCTACTCCACTACATCTCAGAGGCATTTATTGTACTTTTACTCCACTGCAATTATTTGAAAACTTTAGTTACTAGTTACTTTTCAGATATAAATTATGATATTATGAAAAATACGTTAATCACTTTAGCCCTATTTGAAAATAGCCGATCTACAAGCTCACAACGGGTCGCATCGCGACGCGTTGTGAGCTTGTAGATCTGCTATTTTCAAACATTTTAGTACTTTTATTTTTGTTACTAAGTACTTAGTACTTGATGCCAATACTTTTGTACTTTTACCGAAGTAAATTTTGAATTCTGGACCTTTACTTGTATCAGAGTATTTCTACATTGCAGTATTGATACTTTTACTTAAGTAAAACATTTGAGTACTTTTTCCACCACTGCTGTATACACATCTTTGATAACGTGTCTTCTCCCCCTCACGCTCATTTCCCCGGCATGTCTCGTTCACATGCAGAATACGGCACCATCTTGAAGGCGCTGGCCACCACCAACAAGAGCCTGCAGGGCTGCTACCTGGAAGAGATGGAGCTGTTCCCGTCTGGCGTCCGAGAGCCCATCCTGAGCCTGCAGATCCTGCACAGCGATAGGTCGCTGTTCGTGGGGCTCAACAACCGCGTGCTAAAGATCCCCCTGGAGCGCTGCTCCAACTACAGGACCGAGCTGTGAGTGCTAGCTGGATGAATGCCTGTAACAGTGTAACACTGTATCTAACTCAATGTTCTCCCTTCACTGCTGCTCGGCTGGGCAAACTTTCAAAGTCCAACTCCGACTAAGAAAAGTGACGAATGGCTTGTATGGAGGACAGCTGCCGCTGTTTTTTGGGGAAAAGTGATAGCCATGCAGTATATAAAGTATTCATTTGCTATTGTTGTTTTTATGGCTTTTGGCATTGTCAATATATACTGTATATATAGAGTTAAGTATATCATATATATATATATTTTCCGAACCTGGTTGCTCTTCCATTTAAAGTAATTAACTGTCGCAGACAGTGATTAATAGGTCTGGAAGGCCTTGCCTATAATCGTTAAAGTCCTGATGGAGCCAGACAAACAAGCAGGCCTGTACAGTATCTGCAAGCAAAAGGAAAATGTATTTGTCGTGCTGTTTTCTGTAATGAACCTTTTGCTTAATACAAAAATACGCACGGCCCCTGCTGTTGTTCTGTGTCCGTATGCCATACAGAACACAACCAGGAAGTGCGCTTGCGTTTGCCCTCGCAAACGAGTTAGAGAAGTTTTTAGAGATACAGTGAAAGGAGAGCGAGAGAGAGAGAGAGATAAGATACAAACAGGGAGAGCAATAGAGAGAGGAGGAGGAGGAGGGAGATAGATAAAAAACGAAGTCAGAAAGAGAGAGCGAATGCTTTGGGAAGAGAATCTATAGAGAGAGAGAGAGAGAGTGCTTTTGCTGAGCCGTACTCTGACTTGACGGTGTTATTCATGTGAAAATCTCTCGGTCTCTGGGGTGAAGGAGGGCTAGAATAGCTCTCTCTCCGGCTGTTTGTCCAACCTCCTGCATCTCATCAATGCTTTTCAATCAGCTTGCCTCGGCCCCGGCACCATAGCTTCAAAGTCAACCTCATTTTAGCATACAAATGGCTTGATGCGCCGTCAGCTTTGTGAGCTGTGCATAAGTGTGTGTGCGCCCGTGTTTGTGTGTGTGTGCGTGTGTGCGTGCGTGTGTGCGCGTGTGTGTGTGCGTGTGTGTGTGTGTGCGTGTGTGCGTGCGTCGTGTGCGTGTGTGTGTGTGTGTGTGGGTAGAGAGTTCTCTATATGCACACTGCATGATGAGTCAGCTACAGTACCGGCTCTTTCTCCTGTATAGCTCCCGCTCTCTCAACCGCACGCACGTGTTTATGCGCAACACGTGCGCGTGTGTGTGTGTGTGTGTGTGCGCACACACGCAAGCAGAGCGCTCTTACGAAAGGAAGTGAGCACATGGTGCTCTAAACTAAAAGGGAGTGGGTGTGCGATGTGCTTCTGAAAACAGGGAGACAGAGGGAGTGAAGGCGCATTAGCTGAAGACAGCCCGGGCCTATTTAAAACACAGTCGGGTGGAACAATGAGAGCAACGGGCTGTCAAGGGCACGCCGGAGGAAGCGCTGTCCTTATAATCCATCCGCTCATACACTGCACACGCCCACCTCGCCGGCTGACTCACCCCGCCATCCGCCATCCGACAGAGAGAGGCGGCCCGTGCTCCATGAAATAACTACGGGTCTAAAAGACTGATTTATACTTTTGTTGCATGCCGGTGACGTGCAGTGGTGGACAGTAACTAAGTACATTTACTTAAGTACTGCACTTAAGGACAATTTTGAGGTACTTTTACTTTACTGGAGTATTTCCAATTTTCTATTCTTTTACTTCTACTCCACTACATCTCAGAGGCAAATATTGTACTTTTACTCCACTACGATTATTTGAAAACTTTAGTTACTAGTTACTTTGCAGATATAAATGATTACATTAT